>NW_006160005.1:3840071-3869869 GCF_000334495.1 Tupaia belangeri chinensis | reverse complement strand
GAGGAGAAGGGATTGCAGCGTGACCATCCCCCCCAGGGGGTGATTTCTCGCTTTCTGTCTCTATGTCTCTCTGTCTGGCTGGCGAGCGCATGCGCCCTATAGCGAAAACCTCTCCCCCCCACACAAAAAAAATCCCTTTACCAAATATCTATATGTGCTTGGCATGATGGAGGGCTTGAAAAGTTCATGGAAGAGACCAGAAAATAGTGTAATGGTTATGTCGCTGGACTCACATGTAATTGACCATAGTTTAAGTCCCAGACCTGGTGGCTTAAAATTCACGCCATGCATGTGTGTGAGTGTGCCCAAAATCTAAAGAGGAGAATGGAGGAGAAGGGATTGCACTGTGGTCATCCCCCCTGGGGGGTAATTTTTTGCTTTCTGTCTCTGTTTCTCTCTGTCTCTCTAGCAAGCACATGCCCTATAACAAAAATAAAAATCTCTCTTCAAAAGAGAAAGAAAGAAAAGTTCATGGAAAATGCATATGATGAAAAAATTATGCATAGATTTCAAAATTTTTTTACCCCCAAATAAACTCGTACTTTACTTCCACTTTCTCACAAACTTTTTTTTATTAGTTTTCTTTTTCTTTTTTCTTTACCAGGTGCGTATGCTCACCAGAGAAAGTGAGAGAAATTTAGAAATCGCTCCCCCACAATCCCTACCCACCCATTCTCCTCTCGGAATTTTGGTCATATATGCACATGTGCCTGGCATTATTTATAGGCCACAGTGTCCAGGACTTGAACCCACAAAGTTGGCCATGTGGGATCCAGCACCTTAACTACCATGTCACCTGCTGGCCCTCTCATAAGCTTCTTAAAGTCCCCTTACATTTCCAGAATGTATAAACAAAAGATTTTCCATATTGATAACACTTGAGATATAAGAAGTTATAATCTAAATGTCCATCAATAGAGACACTTAGGGAACTGGCTGTGTAAGTGAAGGCACATTTACACTGAGAAGTACCAGGCAGCCGTTAAAGCAAGAACATGATCGGTTAGAATGAGCTAACCAGGAACATTCTCCACGACATATCATCAGTTGGAAAGAACAAGGTCCAGACCAATATGGGTAGCATGATCTCACTTTTATGTGAAAAGATGTGTGTGCATAAGCCCAAAGGGATATATAATACAGCTCAGCAAAACATTGGAAAAGATTCTGTTTAAAACAGTGAAGTAACTAAAAGGTGGGATTGGAGAAAAAGCTGTAATTTCTACTTCTTTCTTTAATCATTATAAATGGTGGAGTTCGAAGCAACTTTTATCTTCTTTTTTTCCCACCTTTTTAAGGAAATAAAATCCTTTTAAAAGATCCATAAGGGTTTTCACTGTTTAAAGCAGTGGTGAATCATTTAGTAAAGTGAAGAATAATAACAGCTATTATTAGTTGAGTGCTTGGTATATGCCAAACCCTGTGTCAACAGCTTTACAAACAGTGTCTCATAGATTTGATCCCCCTTTAAAGCAGATACCATTATCATCTTTCCTTTATGGGTGAGAAAACAGGCTCACGGAGGTTAAACAACTTGTGGACAATCACAAGGTAGCACATGGTGAACCAGTTTTTCATGAACAGTCTGGTGGCTTGATAGGCTACTCTGGCCTGGAAAATTGCTCCTGCACAATCCCTTGACAAAGTGGATAATTGGGGCTAGCACGTGGTATGGTGGTTAAGGTGCCAAACTTCCATATGGCCAACCATGGTTCAAGTCCCAGACCTAGTGGCTTGAAAATCATGCCAGGCACATGTGCATGCTTGCCTAAAAAACCAGGAAGAGAATGGAGAAGGAATTGCAGGGTGTACATCTCCCCCCGGGGGGTGATTTCTCACTTTCCCTCACACTGTCTCTCTCTCTCTGGCAACTGCATGCACTCTATGGAAAAAAAAAAAAACTTAAAAGAAAAAAAAAGGAGAATAAAAATAAAAGTGAATAATTATATGTTCT
Source organism: Tupaia belangeri chinensis (assembly GCF_000334495.1). Taxonomy (NCBI): domain Eukaryota; kingdom Metazoa; phylum Chordata; class Mammalia; order Scandentia; family Tupaiidae; genus Tupaia; species Tupaia belangeri. Next base: position 3,867,915 of record NW_006160005.1, on the reverse strand, counting down.
GCATCCAAGATTTTCATAAAGTAGATTTTAAAGTTAGGGATGCTGTGGTCCAGTGGGTTGCATAGTAGTTAAAGCACTGGATTCCTACGTGGCAGGCTGCGATTTGAGTCCTGGACCAGGTGGCTTGAAACTCATGCTGGGTGCATATGCACGCATGCCCAAAATCCTAGGAGGAGAATGCAGGAAAAGGGATTGTGGTGTGGCCATTTCCCCTAGGGGGTGCTTTCTTGCTTTCTCTCTCTCTCTGTCTCCTTCTGTCTCTCCGGCAAGTGCATGTGCCCCATGGCAAAAATTTCTTTATGGCAAAAATCTCTCTCTTATAAAAATAATAAAATTAGGAATGTTGCTATGATTTCTAATGATCAGATTCATAAGAAAAAATTTGATTTTGTACTCTTTTGCTCTTTCTCCTGCCTCAAGTGGATCATACACTGATCGAAAAAACAAACAACAACAACCACCACCACAAACCATATATTTTCTCACTGGTGTTTCATCAGAAGCTAAAATCTTGGTTGCACGAGATTTTACAAATGAGAAAAGTGAGCGCATGTCAAAGGTCTGTTAATCCTTCTTTCAGGCTTCCATTTCTTGCTTCCATTCATTCACCACTCCATCCATTCATTCTTCTATCCATGCATCCATCCAACCTTACATCTTTCTATTTGCCATTCCATCTTCCCACTGATGTAGCAAATATTTACTGAATGCCTTCAAGTGAATTTGTTGGGAACTATGAGGAATACTAAGTGACACCAGACTACTCTCAAGGAATACAGAGACTAGCTCTTTTATCACTGTTGCAGGTCTCTGAGCTGCACCAGTTGAAAATCACTGTTATGAAGGGGAGGGAAGCCAATACCCATCATGTTCTTTTGGGACTGAGCCCAAAAGCCTTTTCACAGAATCTCTGAGATATGGACCTGAAATGTCCAAAAAGGTGTCAGCCATGTCCCTTGTGCGGAGGAAGGTGTGCTTAACTGTGCTGAGGAAGGAGCATTTCAGGAATGGATCTTGTGTCTGCTTTGCCTTTTTTAGGGAGACATCCAGACTTTAGTAAGTCTCTGAAGAAAGCTTGCTTTACTGTCTTTTAATTCATGGTGTGCTTGTGTTTTTGTGGGAGACCTAAGAAGAGGACTTGTCAGGCTGCTGGGGCATGGGAATGGTGGTAGGGACTGGGTATTAAGGGCCAGCAGCCTTAAGGATCTCCCCAAAAAGATCTTGCAGGGCCAACATGATAATCTTCACCAAGTTCCACTGACCTATGCCTGAGGGTCAAGTTGCGAAAACTGGAGTGTATGGTGTCTAAGAAGGTGTTAGAACCTCCACCACCGTTTCTCCCCTCTCAAGCTCATCCAACACGATGATGTTTTGAGTTGAGCTGAGTAGCCTATCACAGTTTTCCTCCAATAAAGGGAACTGTGATCATGAAGAAAATGTATAGAATCTGGCACTGAAGGTCAGAATTTAAACCCTGCCTCCTTCACCTAATGGCCTCATTGTCACAGACATGCAGACAAATTATCCTCTCTAAGCCTTTGCTTTCATATGTGCAAAATGGGTGATCACGGGGGTCACATGAGGAAAGCATGAGGCTGCATTTGGCATGGATGCTTTCTCTTTATTTTGGTGCACTTTTTTTTTTTTTTTTGCTGTTAAGGGAGGCCTTCTCCCAGTTACATCTATCACTCCCAGAATGCCCTTGTCCCAGAAGCTGCAAGAGATGCCCTAATTTAAAAGATGGCCCAATCAAGAAACTTATCATGGCTTTAGTAGGCATATCCTTCTTAGATGAATTTTTACATATGTTCAGATTCAGACTTCTAAATCAGTAGTTCTCAAGCAGGAACAATTTTATCTTTACTGGATATTTGCAATGTGAGGAGACATTTATGATCATCATAACAGGTGGGTTTGAGTCAGGAATGCTGCTAACCATATTACAACGTAGGGGGTATTTCCCCACAGCAAAGAATTATCTCCCTCCCAATGCTGATACAACGCACAAGGCAGTACTCTCCCTCTAACAAAGAATGATTCCTTCCAAAATATCTATAGTCGAGAAACTCTGCTCTTGAGTCAAGAGTAAACTCAGTGGTCCGGACTGGTGGTGCAGTTAGTAGCAAACTGAACTGCAGTGCTGGAAGCCACATGATGTACTAGACTTCAGATCTCTGTCTTTCTTTCTCTCTCGTGTGTGTATATGTTCTGATGACCAGGTAGAGGGAATGTGACACATTAAAGACAAACTGGGTGCTGAAGTTGACAGCACCTTTTCTGAGACCTGAATTGGGGTAGAGCATTATTGATAATGATTATGATGACAACAGCAGAATAATAATTTACCCCCAAGCTTGTTCTTAACCCAATCTTCTCTATCTCAAAAATGGCGCCACCAACCAACCAGTAATCCAAAGCCAGGAGCTCAAAGCCTTCATTACCTTCCCCTCACTTTCTTTCTCTAAGATCTTATTCAATAGTTAGTTGTCTCTTTCATTCCAAAGTGAATCCACCTGCTACCCAAGGCATTGTTGTCTCTCCAGGTTACACTACTGCAACAACCTCCTAACATTTTTGTGTGTTGGTTTTATAGATTTTATAGATTTTTTACCATAGGGCATGTGCGCTTGCTGAAGAGACAGACATAAAGCAAGAAATCACCAACCAAGGGGGATGGCCATGCCACATCCCTTCTTCATTCTCCTCTTGGGACCTTGGGCATGCACACACATACTACCAATGTGAGTTTCAAGCCACCAGGTCTGATATTCAAACCATGGTTGGCCATTTGGGAGTCCAGCACCATAACCACTATGCCACCTGCTGGCCCCTTAACTAACTGTTCTATTCTTCTCCCCACCCTGAAATTCAGTCTCCATAAATCGAGCAGCCAAATTGATCTATTTCTTTTTCGAATTTAATTTTATTCATTGTCTTTATATTTCATTTTATTTTATTTTTTTAAAAGTTGACCAGAGAGAGAGAGGGAAGTGAGAAAGCAAGCTGCCAGGTCCAGGACTTGAACTGCAGTCAGACATGTGGGAATCCAGCCACCTTAACCACTATGCCACCTGCCGGCACCCCCCAAATTGATCTTTTAAACCACTAACTTAATCACATAGTTCCACTACTTCAAACCCTTCTACTATTCTTGGAATAAAATCCAAATTCCTTGACATGCTTTGGAGTCTGTTTCCTAGAAAAAAATAATGTTCTTCCCTCCTTGAGGTCTTTGTGCTTCTTATTCCCTCTGTGCAGTGAGCTCTTTCTCTACCTGTTACAGGCTGGCTTCCTCTCAGCTTCTAGATCTGTTTCCTTCTCCTCAGAGAGCCCAAACCTATCTCTCTAAATAGGCCCACCTTATTCTCCTCCACACATCCATGTTTATTTTTGTCACTTCATTACACAATTTGTAATCAACTAAACTAATTATTTTGTTTACTTATCATCTATCTCTCTCTACTAAAGGAGGGCACGACCCACGTTTCTCATGCTCATCACTGCACCCTCAGCACCTAGCACAGTGCCTAGCACTAGAAGGTGTTCTTTTGTGTTGTCAAAAAAGTCATGATGTATTTTTTTCTATGCAAAAATGCATCATGAATTTTCTGACAACCCAGTACAAGTGATCGGCAATTGAATAAGCTGTCTCTTACAAACTACAGAGGGCACTGTAGTTGACAAAACTCCATTAGCCATCACTCACTTCTCTGGACAAAAGTAAAGGGAAGAATCTCATCAAGGGTTGCCTAATCGCTTTGGTGGCAGCCAGAGAGTATTGCCCACTGGCAACTGCACTGCACTGCATTCTGGGTAAGCTGCAGAGAGAATTCAGCATTCTGGACTCAGTGAATGGGGAGGAGAGTTGATCCACTCTCAGTGGTTATGCATACTTAATAGACAGGTGGGTTATGACATTAATCTGTGGTCTTGGAACCCAGACAGGCCTTTTTGCCTACTTGGGGAAGAGCACTTATTTGATGGCATCCTTAGGATGCATCTTGACTGGCTAAACCATTCAGGCTTCCAGGCTGTTTTACAGAGCACAGATTCACTCTGACTTTGTTCTCCCCGGCAGAAAGCCAGCAGGAAGAAGGCGAGGTAAAGGAGACTGCTACTCTTCTATTCTCAGTATCTCTACCTCATTTTTCCAACTTGCTTTCACTTATTCTTACCTACCTGATAATTTCCCCTGTCTGACTTTTCCTGAGACTGTTTACATCTCTCTAAGGTTCACTAATGTCCAGTTGTCCAACAGCAATACAACGTGAACTGTACCCTTACTTGGATAGAGTCATGCGCACTATTGTTTTCTGTTTGTCTGATGCTCTGCCCTCCCCAGAATTCATTAATCCCTAGAGACAGTGAATGATTCAGGCTGCCTTTCCTATGCAAACTGACCAATCCAGAGCCCCCATATCACCTCTTCTTCTACCACTAGCAGCATTCTGGAAGACTATCCACCTGCCTTAATCACCCCAGGACAGAAAACTAGAGACACACCGTTTGCTTTAATCTTGCCTACTCTGCTCACCCAATCTATACAGAAAACATAATAGAGACTCTTCTCCACAGTTGCCACCCTTTCCTCTGCCTCCTGATGGATGTGGTACTTCCTCCTGTGGCCTTGTATGACACGATGTGTTTCCTGTTTCTAGGGATCTGAGTGTAAAAATGTCTGCTTTCATGATAGTCATTTGCATGTCTGTGTGTCTTACCATACCCAACTAAAACAGACTCTGGGTACATTTTAAAGTTAGAATATTTGGGGTCAGCAGATAGAGCAGTGATTAAAGTGCTGGATTCCCACATGGTCGACCGCATTTGGAGTCCTGGACCTGGTGACTTGAAATTTATCCAGAGAGTGAATGTGTGTGTGCCCAAAATCTGGAGAGGAGAATGGAGGTAAAGGGATTGCAGCATGGTCATCACCCTTGGAGGGTTATTTTTCACTTATCCTCTCTCTGTGTCACCAACATGCATATGTGCCCTATAGCAAAAGTCTCTCTAAAAAAAAAAAAAGGTAAAAATGTTTGCTATTGACCTGTATATCAAAAGATGTTTTTATATTTATTACATTTTTATTTTTAACAGGATCCATTATTTTTAACACGTTTAACACACATTTTTTGGATATACTAAGAGTTTCTGATGAGGATAATGCAAAAAAAAAAAAAAATCCCTCTTGGTTCCAAGCACACTTGTTGTCTTTAGCTGACTGAGAGACATTCTGGGACTTTAAAGTTCTGTGCAGGCTCAGCCAGACCCTGGGGTCAGTGGCAGGATCTCTGGTGAGGGATGTGGGTTTTACTTAGTCAGAGACTCAAGGTCCAAGAATCACTCTGGCCCATCTTACCTACACCCTGTCTGGATACACTCAGAAGGGAGAAGTAAAATAGCTCATCACTTCCTCTTTTCTAACTCCCAGACATAAAGACCATCCAGTTTCTCTGCTAGACTTAGGTCTATCATTTTTACAAAGTGGCTTCTGGGAGACCATCCCAGTCCCTAGCTGAGCCGGTTGCCAGGCTGTGCAAAAGTTCTTCCTCACTATGTCTGGACAAAATCCCTGGCGTAGTAGTTCATGTCCTCCTCTTCCTGTTCTGGCCTCATTGATCTGGGCATTGCTATCCTTCTTGTAGAAAATTTTCACAGACTTGCACATTGTTATTTGTTCTCCTCTACTATAAATCACACAGATGGCTCCATCCTTCCCTCACAGGTCCTATTTTCTGGACTTTAATCATATTTGTTGCTTAATGATGGTCAATCCACCCGGCAGCAGTTTGTCTGAGATCTCTGTGGTGGAGGCGGTTGACAGTCCCTCTTGAATGCATTCGGGTTCTGGGGTTTGATGAACAATCACTCCTATCAGTAGGCTGGATATTAAACAGCTGGGCCTCTCTGCAGCCATTTCAAGACAGGGAAGCAATTTCAGAGACAAGAAGCAATTGCTTCAAAGACTACCCAGTTCCCAAGATGTGTTCTGTGGCTGCACACAGGGATGTGATGGAGGGAATGATCTGGGCTCTGTACTTCATACACAGAATCTCTTCTGTTCCATTATTTCCTGTTTACAGCTCTAGCTGGCTTAACTGAGTCCTGTCTCCAAGGATAAGGAGTGTGGACCTTACTAGAACCTCCTTCTCCTACATGCAACTATTCAACAGCACATAAAAAATAACATGTGGGGTCAGCAGAAGGTCTGGTGAAGGTGCTGAACTCCCACACGGTTGACTGAGGTTTGAGTCTTAGACCTAGTAGTCTGAAAATCACACCAGGCCCTTGTGCGTGTGTGCCCAAAATCCCAGGAGGAGACTGGAGGAGAAGGGATTGTGGTATGGCCATCCCCTCTGAAGGGTGATTTTTCACTTTCTCTCTCAAGCAAATGCATGTGCCCTATGGAAAAATAAATAAACAAATAGAATAACATGTGGGTGAGTCCTGGCAGAAAGAAGTCTTCACTATTTCAGTTATTAAACAGTTATAGGCATCTACCATGTTCCAGACACTGTGCTGAATATGGAAATGAATGTAGACACAAACAGATACCATACCAGTACCACCTGCCTTCACAGATATGAGGGTCTAGCAGGTCAGTGGACACATGTGAATGTCTTAATATCCAGCAAAGGTTTTGAGAAATTCTATAACAGGGGCACGTTATTAATATCCAGGGGATAGTCCAAAGGAACACGAGTATGTAGGAGGGTAGGGGCAGGCTTCATGGAGGGCTTCATGAAATTACTCTTGTTTCACACTGTCTTTTACACCAAGATTCTTTTTAATTCTCACAACTATCCAATGATGGGGACATAGAGGCAAGGCAGAATTGTCTCTATGTGTCAAGTGAGGTATCAGGGCTCAGAGAAGGTAAGTGACTTATCAGAGGTCATGTGCGGACTATGTGGCAGATCTGCATGGACTCTGCCCAAATCTAGGAGCACAGCCGGCCATCATTTATCAGAGGAGAGTTGAGTTGGTCCAGAAAAGCCACTGCTTCTGGGGATGGCTCTCCTAGTTGGTACAAGGACACAAAGGCAGGTTTGTACACTAAACAAGGGGCCCTTGTCTAGCCTGAGATATGCAGGAGGGCCTGCATTCTGGCCACCATGACAGTTCAGCCTCCTCTGGGAGAGCAGATGCTTCCTGCCACACAGGGTCATCCATCCTCATTAGTACATGGACTGCCAGGCTAAACAAGGCAGCCACAGAGATAATGGCTCCTGCTTCACTGTCTGTGTCAATGGGGTTCATTGCTTACTCCTGGAGACAGTAAGCTTTCTCCATTCCCTGACCACAAGTCCAGAGGAGAGGAGTGTGAAGAACAGAGGAGAAACAGGAGGGGGCTTCAAAAAGTTGGTGGATAAATGAAATGACAGAGTTTATTTTTGTGTAACTGTTTTGAAATCCATACATCACTTTTTCATACCAAAAATATTTTATGAACTTTTTGAAGAGCCCTCATCCTGCTATCAGTGCCCACCAACTAGCTTGGCAGGGATGATTTCTGTTCCTTTCATCCACATAAAACAAATGTTTTCAGCATCTCACAGAAGAGAAAACTGAAGCCTCAAAAAGTTATATTATTGGCCCGAAGACTCTTGGTGGTTCACTTAAGAAAGGTAAGTATTTATGACAATCTTTAACATATGCTAAGTGTTCAATAACGTTCATTTATTTTGCTGATGATGTTTTTGTCAGGCATTTGTATTTCTCTATCTTTATGGAAACTAATGGGAAACAGGCATTTCCTGATGCAGAAATTAGCCCTTTGAGGTCCCTGAAGAACTTCTGTCCTGAAAGAGTAGTCTTTTCCTGTATGGGTGGGGATGCAATTCCGAAAAGGCTCCTTGGGAAGACTGGATTCAGATCAACTGCAAAGGAGTAATGCAGGGTGGACAGATGAGTGGCAGGGATAGTACTGGGGAGTGAGGGAAGGGGACAACAGCTGTAGCTTAGAGAGAGAAGGATGCATGCATTAGAAAGACTGTGCATTGGCAAGGCAAAAGGCAGGGCTCTATGGAGATTCCAGGACATCATACATATTCAGTTGGTCATCATGAATATTCAGTTAGATAGAGATTCACAGATAGGCTCTTGAGAGAGCTGGAACTGACAGAGGGGACTGACTTCCTTAAGAATCTCCCAATATCAAGGGAACATATGCCACAGCGGAGAACTAGACAGGATCAGAGGTGGAAGCAAAGAACTAGAAGCTTCGATGAAGAGAAGTGGATGAGTGACAACTGGCAGGAGCCGAGAGCCCTGCTAGGAAGACCTGAAAATCACCTCCAGTTGAACAGCCAGGCCACGCAGTAGAAAGATGGGTCTTATTTACATTTGTGTGTAACATTCTACAGTCTTGGTTCTTTCTTTCTTTTTTTTTTTCCCCTACTGCAGAACAGAAATAGAGCTCTAAAGTGGATGTTAAACACAGCCACCAAGTCCTGCAGTTCCTCTCCATGTGTGAGGCATGACTGTGGTGAGGGCCGAGTGTTCAGGCCCCCTCCCACCTCCAACAACACAGTTTCAAAGTCATTTGCTTTACTTACCCAGCCTCAGAGAATAACTTCATAGAGGCCACAGCTGTGCAGTCACAAAATAACGGGTGTGAAAAACAACGGTCTCATTCAAATTTATCACTTTATGGAGTGAAAGACGGAAGCCAGAGATACAGAGTCCAAAGACTGTGGCAGAATCCAGGCTGGAATTAGCCCTGTACACCCCCATTGGTCTTGTTTCTGCTTATTTCTGTCTGAGAAGGAGACCATCCATGGACTCAGGCCACTGTCAGCTCATGCAGTGCCTTTAGGTAGATTAGGGAAAGGGGGACTCTTCTGGGTGGTCACAGTCCCATTGAGCAAAAAGGCTCCCTCCACCTGGTGCCTGGGAGCAGAGCACAGCCTGTGAGACCACATGTGATGAGAAATTAGAAGCAAATCTGCAGGGTCCAGAGTGTCATTTGTGTATCCTCCTCGCTCCCTCAGGTCTTCTCTCTCCCACTCATTCACTATTTAAAAATGTGTATTTAGTACCTGACTCCTGGATGCGTAATGACAGCTTTATGACTCATCTGATAATGAACACCACCGGAAAGGTAAAGCAATGGGTTTCAATGCACAGAGGACTTTTCTGATGATTACTATTTTTAAATTGCTGGAATAAGAGAAAAAAAGTAGAGAGTAGTGAGTGAGGGTAAAGGTGGTTTTAAGACAAGCAGGACTTCTATACGATTGGATATCTGTCAAACTTCAATCCTTCATGCTTACCAGAAGAAGATGGGTCAGTCCTACTACAGAAAGTGTGTTTATTGTTTGAGGTGCAGAGACTCCTAAGAGCTTTCTCATGACAAGAACAATCTTTCTGATGACTTAGTACATCTACTGCACACAGAACAGCACCCCGCATTGTGTTCTACCAGGAGGCTACGCTTTTCTAAAATGGTGCCTTTAGTTAGTTTCTGTAGAGGCTGAGGATGCTAGGGAGAGAAAAATCTTCAGTGGAGTGAGAACTGCCACTCCTGGGCTCTTCTTGGGACAAACATGTTGGGTCTGTGTTCTTGCCTCATGAGAAATGAATGCCAATGTTGTGCTGCTTATGTCTGTGCACACTGCTTATGTCTGTGTACAAACTTGGTAAATATATGTTGAAGGAAGGAAGAGATGCAGTCATCTAAAATGGTCAAAATTCTTTTTCACAAATTTGCTTCCATCATCACAATATATTAAGCTTACATTTCCGCATTGTTTACTATGCTGGGCGTTGTTGCAGGTGTTTTACATGTACTGCCTCGTTTGATCCTAATCTCCTGAAGTTGGTGATACTCAATCATATAAAATCTTCACACACTCCTTCTTCCTTTATTATTTTTTTTAATAAGTAGTATAGGCTGTTATTTTTGCACTTACTAATTCAATCATCCATTCATTGAATAGTTTTAAAATGCACCTGCCACATGTCAGGAGAGATTTTAGGTCCTAGTGACAGTCCAATGTGCTCCCTGCTCTGAAAATGCTCCAATTTCAGTTGGAAAGAGTTAACACATGAGCAAAAAAATGACTATAAAAGTAACTCATTTGGTAAGTGCCATGATGGGTATGAAGGTCTTTTGAGAAGGTGGCATTTAAGCCAGAGTGTGAAGCAGTCACACACCTAGAGCCCAGAGAAAACTATGCTAAAAGAGGTAGCAGAGTGTCTACAGGCCCCAAGGTCTGGTAGGACTTGGCTACTCTGGGAACTTGAAGAGGGCTGATTGACCACAACAGAAAAATGCAGAGGAGAGTGGAAAGGTGGTTGAGATGTAGCCAGACTGTCTAGTACTCTGCAGGCCAGATGCAATGAAATATCGGTGAGAGGCATGAAATAGACAATCACCTGATTGAGTTAGTACCTGGAAAGAATCACGTTGACTGTTCTGCAGGAAATGGGTTTCAGGGTAGGAGTTTGAGAGGAGGCAGGAGATACATGGGTAGCTCTTGCAGTAGCCCAGACAAGAGATAATGGTGACTCACTTCAAGGTGGTGGCAATGAAGACAGAGGGGGATGGACCATTCAAAGCTATAGTTAGGAGGTAGAACCATGAAGATTTGCAGATTGATTAAATGTGGGAGTTATTGAAAGAGAGTAATACAGAATAATTTGTGGTTTTTGACTTAAAATGGGAATGGATGACAGACATTCTGGAAAATAGTTTGGCTTACTGGTTGCTATGAGGGGGATTTAAAAGTTCATGGAAAATGTGTATTACAAAACCCAAAATGCATGGATTTCAAATTTTTTTTTGAACCAGGATAAAAATTTTTCTTTTCTGTTTTATTTTTTAATTGCCAGAGGGTGCATGCACTCAACAGGAAGAGACAGAAAGAGAAAGAGAGAGGGATGGAAGGAGAATGCACTCTCCTAGTAGGGTATGGTCATGCTGCAATTCTTTCTCCTATGTCTCCATCCTGTCAGAATTTTGGACAAGCAAAATTTTCAAACCACTGGGGAAGAAATTCAAACCACAGTCTGCCCTGTGCAATCCAGTTTCTCTTTGCCACTAGGTTATGAGGCTAGCTCCCAATAACATTTTTCCCATGAACTTTTTGAAGTCCCCCCCCCATATTAACCATAAACATACCATATGACCCAGATATCCCACATCGCACATATTTACCCAAAATAAATGAGAATCTGTTCCAAAACAAAGCTTGTACCCTACATGTCCTTCAGTGAGTAAACTGATAAGCACATCTTAGTACATTCTGAACCTTAATCCCTGGCAACCACCAAGCTGTTCTCCATCCCTATCGTTTGACCTTTTCCAGAATTTCATCCTAGTGGAATCACAAGCATGCAACTTTTTGAAGCTGGCTTTTAGCACTCAGCATAATGCTTTTGAGAGTCACCCAAGCTGTAGTATGCGCCGAGAGTCCACTCCTTTTCATTGTTAGGTAGTTTTATAGCACATTTCTACCACAAGACAATCTTATTTATGTAAAATTTAAAATAAATGTTTAAAATATTTTTCTTTTTTTTTTTTTTCTAATTATCAGAGGGCATATCACTTGCCAAACGGAGGCAGAGAAAGTGAGAAAAAAAAAAGGGAGGATGCACTCCCCCATGGGGTATGGTCACTCCATAATCTCTTCTAATTCTCCATCCTGTTGGAATTTTGGGCACATGTGCCTGACATGTTTGTCATGTTTTTCAAGCCACTGAGGCTGGGACTTGAACCTCGGTCAGCCATGAGGGATCTAGCTCTCTTAATCACCTAGCTATGGGGCCAGCCCCAATATTTAAAATATTTTTAAATACAAAAAGCAAGGAGCAAAGATGGAAAAAAAAAAAACAGAGTAAATGGTTGTACTACTTTGAAATGGGTAAGATGGAAGAAGAAACAGATTTATAGGAGGGGCTATATTTAAATTCCATAAGAGAATCTATATTTACATTCCATGAAGTCTTATTTGGTAGATTCGAATTAAGCATGATGGTGAGCTCTCATAGGCCGTAAGTAAGCACTGTCCTTGGGACTGTGGGAGGGAGCAGGATGAATTGTGTGGGGAGATGTGAGGGCCAGGCTTCCAAAGGCTGCTGCTGCCAGAGCCCAACCCTCCTTCACCAAGGGTCTGCTCTGGAGCCAGCACTGTCCTTGGAGTCAGCCTGGAAAAAAGCCCACTAAGCATCTACATCTGGTCAACTCTGATGTCCTTATGTGGGTCTCACCCTATTTGGAGACAGCTTTCAGTATCCCTTGGGCCTTTTCCAAATTTATGAGTGTACATGAATGAGTCATTACCCAAGGAGGGGAAAGGCTGGAAGGAAATGAATGCCAATGCCTGTCTCTGCTCTGGTCCTGAGCAAGGCTGAAGACTGTTCTCAGGAGACCCAAATCCAGACTGAGGGCAGGAAGAAGGGTGAGAAAGACGAAAGAGAAAAGGAGAGGAGGCGGAAGAGAAAGGGGGCAGGGAGGAAGGAAAAGATGCTGGCTCCATAGGTTTGTTTCCACGTGGCCTTCTGGTCAGCATCCCGGGCCTCCAGTGCAATCAGCCTACCTTACTGTAAGCTCATGCTGTAGCCAGGCTCCAGGTACACTCTCTGCCCACTACTCAGTTTACCACAGAGAAAAGCACACGTATTTATGGATTCCGTATTTATGAAACAGAAGGCTGGAAAGGAAGAAACAAAACTGTGAAGAGTGATTTGTTAGGTGGTATAATTATGAGGGATTCTCAGGGAAAAACGTCTATGGTACAAAAGGATAGCATTGAGGACTGTACCCCATGGATTCTACACAGAAACTGGGACAAACAAAAGCCATAGAACCATCAGAATGCTTTCGTAACTGCTCTCCCCTCTCTGAATTCCTCCCACATCATAGCATCCTCCTTTTCCCTGAGCTATTGTGTAATTCCAAGATATTGAAAATACTATCTCCTTGTGAGATTAGAAGAAGAATCTTCCATGAACTCTATGAGATGAGGAGTATCTGTTACACTCTGAGATACAGTAGTTGCTTCATAAGCATGTGTCGTAGAAGCAGGAAAAAGTGTCTAGCTCAGTATTGCTCAACAGAAATATCAGGTTGTCAGAAAAGTCATGATATATTTTTGCATTGAAAAAATACGTCATGACTTTTCTAATGCCCTAATATAATACAAGGCACATATGTAATGTTACGTTTCCTTGTAGCCACATTTGAAAACATTGAACAAAATAAGCAAAACTAGATGTAATAAGGTATCTTACTTTATCCCCTATATCTACAATATTAAAATTTTAGCCTAGGATCAATACAAAAATGATTAATGCAATATTTTTCATTCTTTTCATGTTTTTACTAGATCTTCAGAGTCTAGAGTGTATTTTATACTTATAATACGAGTCGATCTGTACTGCCCACATTTCCAAGAGCTCAAAAGCCACCTGTCACCCATGACTACATTACCGGGCAGCATCAGTCTAGCCCAAGGCCTAACATGTGGTTAATTCTCAATATTTTTTAAATTACTGCCTGAATGGTACTTGTGAAAGAGCTGATCCTTGGAGAGCCTTGGGATGTTATACCAATAATATCATGTGATTTGGGGTCAGACTCTCGGCTCCTAGAGCAGAGATCTGATTTATGAACAAGATTTTGTCCCTGCCCTTGAATTACAAAGTGTTGATCCACTGAGTCACACTTCATGTTATGCAGTGATGAAGAAGCTGGCCTTCAGTCACCAGCTGGATTCTATGTACAAGCCTCCGTTGCCAGCAAGAGTGGGAACAGGACTGGGTGTCCACACATGGTAATGTCCACATGGGTTGTGTCCAAGTGAAGGCCAAAGGCTTCCTTAGAATACCAGGAACACAACTATGAGAATGTTCATGTGAGGATGCACAGAGACTGATGGATGCATCTCACATGTGGAGAGCCACGACAATGCTGTGCACTGGTATCCTTAAGAGACCTAAATTTACTGCCTTCTCTCTTGCAAGCTGGCCCTACCTCCACCTGCCATGACTGGCTCTGCTGGAGAAGCCTGTGAGCATCCCTGGAGGCAGTTGAATTTTGAGTGAGCAGGACCTTGACAATATATCGCAGAATTTTACAGCTAAAGGGTTTTTCCTGTTGGATCTACAAGATCTAGAAATGTCTCCCACAGTTTTTCTCACCAATGCTAATCCTTCCTAAAGCTCGAATGTCTGTGGAGATGGCAGCTCATGACACCACAGACAGCATCTCCATGGATGGCAGCTTGATGGTCTAGAAGGTCTTTCTTTCTCTTTCTTTCTTTCTCTCTCTCTTTTTCTTTCTTTCTCTCTCTCTTTCTTTCTTCTTTCTTTCTTTCTTTTATCTTTTTAAAGAGATTTTGGCCATAGGGTGTGTGCACTTGCCAGAGAGAGAATCAGAAATAGTGAGAGGGAAAGTGAGAAATCACCCCCCAGGGGAGATGGCTACACCACAATTCCTTCTCCATTCTCCTCCTGGGATCTTGAGCATGTGTGCACATGTGCCCAGCATGGTTTTCAAGCCACCGGGTCTGGGACTCGAACCATAGTCAGCCACGTAGAGTCTAGTGCCTTAACTACTGTCATCTGCTGGCCCCTGGAAGGTCTTTCTTAAAGAAGACCTGCCTGATTTTGCCACTATGTAATGTTACACTCAGGACTTGACTCAGCTTCTGAACCAACACAGCGTAAATTCATGCTGGGATAAGGATAAATGTACATTTATGTTTATTAAGGATAAATGTGTTTATGTTTCAATTCAAGTATCCCCTCTGTGGAAAGGTCCTGTCCAACTACTTTTTTTTTTTTTTAAATGTGCCAAAAGGCGTGTGAGCTAGTTGGAGAAAGACAGAGAAAGCGACGGAGAGGGAAAGCTAGAAAACATCCTTCATCGGACATGGTCATCCCTTCTACATCTCCCCCATCTTTCAGGATTTTAGACATATGGGCCCGGCATTTTTCTCAAAAGCCATTGGATGTGGGACTCAAACCAAACAAAACTGGTTGTATATGGGATCCAGCCACCTTAACTACCACGCCATGGGCTGGCCCCCACCCAACCACTTGATTGGTCCTTTTCCTCATCCACTTCCCAGCCACTCTTAACCGCATTGCCCTATTTGAATTATACCAACTCTCAGATTTATTGTTATCTTAGTTATGTAATTTCTTGACTATTTGCTGTCTCCCCTAACCAAATGTAACGTCCTTGAGAGTATTTATGGAACATATAAGCAAACATCTCTGACTTACTTGTTGAATGAATGACTGGTTGGATAAACACAAACACACATATATATATGTCATATATATATGTATGTATGTATGTATGTATATACATCTCTTATACCCTCCTGCTTCAGAGATAAAAGAGACTGAGAATTTAAAAAGCCAATGGGATGTGGTGAAAGTTCAGATAGCAGTTTGTGTATAGTGAAGTAGGAAGGAATTGATATCCTCTTGAAGGACGCAAGGCATGAAAGGCCAAGATGGGACTTGGGTTGTGGTAAAAATGATGTGTTTGAGATGCTGAATGGACCAGCAGATGGCAAAATGGTTACATCACTGGACTCCCACATAGTCAATTGTGGTTTGAATCCCAGACCTGACAGCTTAAAACTCATGCTGGGTATAAGAGCGTATAATAAGAGTCACAGAAGAGAAACCTGAAGAAGGAGGCATAGGTTGGAAAGCAGCATTTGCAAGCCAACAAAGGACACAGATTGCCAGCTATTGCCATAAATGAAAATACAGATATGAATTAGTCTTCTTTGGAGATCTAGACAAAACCAAGTCTGGAAACTTTGTGTCTTGAACTATAAGAAAATAAAGTTCTGTTGTTTTGAGCCATCAGTTCGTGGTACTTTGTCACACAGCAGTGCTGAGACACTCATACTTCACTTGGTTGATTTTATCTTCTTCCTTCCATTTCCTGTCTTTAGTCATCTGTGATTTTCCTACTCCCTTCTTCCACAAGATCCATCATTTCTTCAGTTTCACCTCTCTAATGAAGTCTCATAAGTGCTCTTAACTTTCCTCCTAACATCCTACTTATCTTTAATCTCAAAGCTTCAAGTACCTTTCAGACTTAACTTGTATCATACAAAACTAATCTCTGCTCAGCTCAACACTGTTTGCAAACATCCCACTTTCTTCCCCTTTACATTATTATGCTTTTTCTCACTCAGATCTGAAAATTTTAATTTCTACATTCTCCCCAACTAAAACATAGTATTTATACTTTGTACTTGCCACTGACCCACTTTTATATTTGTCTATTCCTTACTTTTCAAGGTTTATTTTTTTATTTCTTCCATGAGCAAGACAGAGACAGGGGCAGACAGAGAGACAGTACCCATGCTGTGATCCACTCCCAGCCTCAGCTAGCCCCAGATCATGGGTGCGTACCTGGAGAACTCAGGGAGGTCTCTGTACATAAACTCAGAACTTTTTCATGTGGGTCAGCCTTGCAGAGTGTGACATTTTACCACTGTGCCACTGTCAGAGTCCCACTTTTTAATCATCTTAATTTAAGACTGAGTAACCGGTGTTATTGCAATAGTCCACCATCTCATCCTTTTATCCAATCTTGCCTCACCTAGAGGCAGTAAGTTCTGCGAGACTCAGCTTTCATGGTCCTCTTTCTTTATCAACCTGTTGTGATCTTTCTAGTCATAGGCAGTTGTCCTGGGCTAGCCTCACTTTGGCCAACTCCAGTTCTACACATGACCCATTTCACACTATCCTTCCACTGCTCTTGGGTGTTTCTACCCCATGGGTTAATTTCACTGCTTTGGACTGACCATGCTTATCTCCAGATTGAATGATACTCAGTCAATATGCTGGGATGCAGTAACTGAAGATAAAGATGCTCTCTCATCCCAAGACCATGAGTTGTTATGGAACAGGATATAGCAGTTTGTTGGCATCCTTTAGTAATTATTGGATGTATGATTTACAACTGATTTCAGTGGATGCTAGTAATACTGGGATGTTTTCAGTGGTTAAGGCTGGTCATGTGATTACGATGTAACTACATGACAAGCTCACTGTAAGGGCACCATAGGCAGACTTGAGAACTGCTGGTACCAAATTCTTTGCATGTATGGCGGTTCAAGACTTGGGAAGAATGCATGTGCTATATGTCAGCCTGTACCTGCCATCTCTAAAACCCTTCTAATCCATATCCTTCTCCTGCTGTCTTGTGCCGTATCCTTACTGTGAAATAGAACTGTTCTCTGGGTCTTGTGATAGAACATTTAAGGTGGTTAGTGTACAATTAATATAGGCCTTTACTTATTCTGTTCTGATATGTGAAATGCCCCACTTATTTTTCTCTCCCATCAACCGCACACCTAATCTCTAAGGAAATCTCAAATCCTCCTCTAATAAGAAGTTTCAACCAGTCTTTATGCTGATCTTCACAGAACTTGGCCTGAGGGGACATTAACACTTGGTTAAGTTATTCTCCTATTTTTAGGTATCACGGTTTAATGAGAGGCTCAGTTCCAATTCAACCACTTATTAGCTATGTAAAACTTGGGAAGTTACTTAACCCTTCTGAATCTCAGTTTCCCCATCAATAAAATGGAGATGCTAATACTTTTTGTGAAGGAGTGTTGAACAATCTGAACAAAGTAATACAGAAAAAGTGCCTGACACTCAAGAAACAGACAATGAATCTGCGTATTCTGCTCCTCTTTCTATATTTTCTTTTTCTTTAAAAAGAGATTGTAAATTCTTTTAAAAAAGAAATCTCAGGGACCAGCAGGTGGTGTGGTGGTTAAGGCACTGGACATTAAGTCCTGGACCTGGTGGCTTGCTTTTTCACTTTCTCTCTCTCTCTGGTCAAATTAAAATAAATGAATGAATAAATAAAATAAAATAAATAATTCTTTAAAAATAAATAAATAAGAAATCTTTATATATATAAATATTTACACATTTATACATAAATATATATATTTACATGTGTTTATATATATATATATATATATATATAAAAATATTTTTCTTATGTGTGTGTATGTGTGTGTGTGTATTTAAAAGTATAAATTTTAAGAATGGTATTCCCCAAAACAATAAGCTCTATGGACAACAATGTAGACACTCAAATATAGAGTTCAAAACTCTCATAGGAAAGCTAAGGACACAATTCCTGTTGAGTAAACTTTGATAGAGACCTAGGCACATTGACTTGACTTAACATTTAACTGTCTGGGACGTTCCTTTCCTTACCTTTTTTTTAGCAGGACAATTACTCTTCCCTCAAAGAGCACTTATGGAACCAGGTAGTGGCAAAGTGGTGGCACAACTGGGACCACACGGGAATGGTCTTGGGTTCATGCCTCAGGACTTCCTTGAGCACACACAGCATGTGTGTGACTGTGATCCAGACCAGCTGAGACTGGGGGTGCACTGTGGTGTGGAAACATGTTGAGGGCATCTGTCTCTGCATCTCTGCCAGGTTCTCTTTCTCTCTCATGGAAGAATAAATAAAAAATCCTAATTTTTTTTTAAGAAACAGAGCACTTATGAGAACTAAAGAAAATAACATAGTCAAAGTTCCCAATGCTTAGGAGGTACTCCATAAATGCTAGTTCTTCCCTTTGTGTCTCCATTCTTCCCTTCCACTTCCAGGGAGACTTTAACCATGGCAGTTATTATATTTTCATTGTGTGCCCTAACACATCGAGTCCTCGGCAAGTCACAATAGACTGTCATTTCAGAGGGTCCAAGGCATCATTAGAAAGTCGAAAGCCCGGTTAGCAGTGAGGAACTCCACAATGGCATGCCTGCACTGACTGCTGGTTTTAGGCTTGGTAAGCCTTCCATGGCTTATCAGCCTTCATCTCCATTACATGTACCCTCCTCCTCTGATGGGGAGTATTTCCAGCAGTAGCACAACACTTGGATATACAATAGAAGAAAACAGAAGAAAGGAAAATTCACTGAGAAGATGTCAAAGCTAATGATAAAGCTTTAACCAGGCAGCTCTCTTCTAAAGTCATCACAACAGAGTAGGAATCTGTTAAATCAGTAAGAGCATTATATATGGAGAAATATGAAATGCCGGCCTCCTCTCTGAAAGGTTTAGCTGGAGAGGAAAAAAAAAAAAAAGCCAACCTGCAGAGGCTGAAGTGGAGTGAGCTGTTAATGAATCTGGCATTAAGAGATTTGTGTTAACTCAAGGAAGGTGGCTCCATTCCCAGGTTTGATTCAGCCCATTCCAGGAAGCTGCAGGGTGTCTTCTCTGAGGTCAGCAGCAGTTAAGCTAAAATATTCAACTGTTCATTATTCCCACAGATTATACCACTTTCCCCAGAGTATTTTGGGAACTAGACAATAGTCCCACATTGGGTGAATTAGTCCAGCCCTAAATTTCCGAGGATATTGTCCTTAATTCAGACCCTCTACTTTCTCCCTTTTTTTTCTTGTTTCCCTTCCTTCTTCAGGAAACTGTGAATGCTGCAGGGTACTCCAGTTCTGAATGTCACCCTGATACCAGTTCTTGTGCTCGATGTGTATTATTTGTTTAACAAGCCTACAGCTTTATTTACATCTGCTGATCGTTCATTGCTATTGAGGCAAAAGCAATGACTCTCTGCTGCCTCTGGAAAAAAAAAAAAAAGATGGCGCCTAGTCTGAGAGAAGATGGGTGCAGAAGGCACTTGGAAAGTCTAGAGAGGAGCAAAACCACTGAGAAGACTTTTTTTTAGCTGGGCAAAAGTTGAGGACTGAGACTACACCTGCTTCTTTGAATGGTCCACAAGCATATCTCACTGGTTTCTCCCATATCTATGGGAGAGGAGCATCCATATATTACTCCTGTTGTCAGACAAGGGACCCACAGAATTTAAGTGACTTGCATAAGATCACAAAAGCAAAGATGAAAGGTTTCCTTGGCTTCACATCTTGGAAGCTGTGCAAGCAGAAGCTAGATCAGGTGGCTGGTTAGAGACATCCAGGTAGAAGGGGAGCCATGACTGGTTTCTCAAACTGGACACCTAAGCAGAAAACCTACTCCCAAACCTCTTCCCACGTGTAGATTTCATCATTACCTGTCCATAGCTATTTCTATTCACTCCATATTTATCTAGGAGTATTTTGCTGACAATAACCTTTCCAGGGAAAAGTGTTGGGGAACTGAATTAGGAACGTTACATTCTAAAGGTCAAAGCCACAGCGATTAGTACAAACATGCTTGAATCGGGGCAACCAGAGAGCTTCAGTATCTCCATAGTTCCTGAGGCTCCAAGTCTTTGCATTTCATGAGAGAGAAAGAGGAACAGACTGAAACAGAAATACAGCATCCCTGACAGGCTCTTGATGCCATGATCTATCCCCAGCTTCTGCCAGCCAGGATCACGGGCACACCACATGCCAGGTGTACTTATGGAAGTCTCCGGATGTGAACTGCAAACCTTCCCAGTGGGTCAGCATCACAGTGTTTTGTTTTACCACTGTACCACCATCTGACTCCTGAGTTTTTGTCTTTGAAGATGGTCTCACCATACAGGAAGATTCTGTGTGTGTGTGTGTGTGTGTGTGTGTGTGTGTTAGTTTTATGCATTTTGATCACTTGACTGCCACTACAGTTAAGAAATGAACAGTACACTGCTTTGACCCATGCTCTTCCCTCTGTATGCAACATCCTCCCTGATTTGCTATTTATCGGTGTGGAAGACTCCCACACATCTTGCAAGACCCAGCCCACACATCATGTCAACTCCCTTAAAATGCATGCTCTCGTCTATCTGTGGAGGATGTTCCCTGGGCCTCCAGGGCTTCCAGTGCTGACCTCATTGTAACTCTCCTTGTCTGTTTACTGTAATCACTTCCTCCAGCCTGTGAGTTTCTTATGGTCAAGGACAATGTCTTCAAAACGTCAGCATCACCACTACACCACAGTGCCTGACACGCAGTAAGGGATCAATCTTCATTGTCTGAATATAATTAGATTTTATAAAAAAGAAATGCCCATGACCTATACACTGTCTTAAAATGTCCCAAAACCATCCACAAGAAAAGCTATCATATAATTAGGATTTAAGATAGCTGGCAATTAACAACATACATTGTTGGCACATTGGTGTTGAATTAGTTCGAATTACTTTGCAAGGATATGAGTGTGTATAGTGGTGGTTTGCATGTAATTGCATTTACTTCAGAGTATTAGGTGCTATACTGCAATGGACTGAATGTTTATGACTCCCCCTCCCCACATGCCCAACCAAAATGCTATGTCCAAACCCTATCCTCCAAGGTGGTGGTATTTGGAGGTGGGGCTTTTGGGGAGTCACTTAGGTCATGGAGGTGAAGCCCTCATGGATGGAATTAAAAGGGATCCCAGGGACCAGTAGATGGCATAATGGTTACATTGCTGGACTCCCACATGGCCAACCATGGTTCTAGTCCTGGACCTGGCGATTTAAAACTCTTGATGGGCACTGGTGTGTGTACTCAAAAATTCTGAGAAGAGAGTGAAGGAGGAGAAGGGACGGTGGGGTGGCCATGCCCCTTTGGGGGGTTGATATCCTGCTTTCTGTCTCTCTGTTTTTCTCTGTCTCTATGGTGAGCATACACGTCCTGTAGCAAAAATCTCTCTAATAAATAAACAACACCTGAGAATTCCTTTGCTTCTTTCTACCATGTGAGGCTAAGGAGAGTCTACAACTGGGGAGAGGGCTCTCGCTAGGACCCAGCAGGCTGGCACCCTATTCTCAGACTTCCTTCCACCAGGACTGTGAGAAATAATTATCTGTTGCTTATAAGCCATCTAGTCTATAATATCTTGTTACAGAAGCCTGGATGAACTAAGGCATGTCAGACTGTCTTCAAAATATTTCCACTTAGTTTCAGTGTAGTGTCACACCAAGCTTCATCAATGGCCATGTTTAGAACAACAACAACAACAACAGTTATTGGAATAAGCTCCCTCCCCATTTTCTATACATTCTTACTGACATATGTTAGATGTACATATTTGTGGGGTAAAATGTGGCTTTATAGCACAAGAATATAGTGTGTGATGATCAAATCGGGGTACTTAACATAGCCAGCATTTCAAACATTTATCATTATTTTATGTTGTGAACATCTGGAGTCCACTCTTCCAGTTATCCAGTTACCTGGAAATGTTCTTACTCTTTAGTGGAAGCTACAAGAGCTGATGGCATAGTAAGCAGAGAGTGAAATGGTAGATACCAGAGCGAAAAAAAGAAAGGGAAGGGAGACTCTGGTTAACAGATGCGAAGTCGTGAACCAAGTTCTACAATACTACTGCACTCTATAGTAGAGTAACTATAGTTGGTGACAATTCAAAGGCTATTAAAAAAAAGACATATGGGGACCAGCAGATGACATAGTGGTTATAATACTGGACTCCTACATGGCCGACCATAGTTTGAGTCTCGAATATGGTGATTTGACACTCACGCTGTGTGTGTGTGTGTGTGTGTGTGTGTGTGCGCGCACGCGCGCATCCCCAATATCCTGAGATGAGAATGAAAAAGAAGGGATTGTGGCATGGCCATCTCCCTTGGGGAGTGATTCTCACTTTCCCTCTCACTGTGTCTGTCTGTCTCTCTCTGTCTCTCTCTCTTCAGTGAGCACATGCACCCCAAGGCAAAAATCTCTTATAAAAAGACATGAAAAGCACCTCTCTGTACTTGTTATTCTGTAAAACTATCACTCATTGTCATCTATGTAACATATCTCAAATTACTTTAGAATTTGGTGTGAAGAAAATGATGATCTCTTCTGTGGAACTGTTAAACTTCTATCTTTTGAGAATTTAATGTATATAACTGATTATCTTTTCCTTTTTGACATGGTTTCTAGGAAGCTCAGAGTCCTGTCTAAATCTCAGTTACTTATTCTCAACCACCTGCTTTTGGATCTCCTGGTATTTACTGGGAGAATTACAAACCACCAGTAGATAAATATTAGTTCTTTCTTTTTCTGGTGTGAGTCACATAGGGTTGACTTTTGGAGAAGCAGCTCCATAGATCTCTATGCTGCAGCTAGAAGCTTCCCCTTTGGGGACTTTAGATTTAGGCCTCAGATTTGTGGTCATTATTATTCTTGTGTTGTTCAGCCCAGAGAGCCCATCCCTAGTGAATGACCTGTCATGGACCTCACTTTGGACTGCTCTGGAGGGCCTCTGGCCTCACTGAAGGTTCCTCCATAACTCCTCAAAAGGAACTTCACCTATGCTGTATAATCCCGTGACAATTCCTTACGGCTGTGTTCACACAGTATGGAAACAGATACAGAAACAATACTTTTCTTGATTTTTCTGCCCCTCTTTTATTTTTCCAACTTTATTTTATACCTGTCATGTCAGGTAATACGTTTCAAATCCTCTACAGAAAGAAAACATATCTCTACTTTCAGCACCAACCAGAAACATTGACCAATATACCCGCATATGTTTATCCACTCAGCACTTATCCTGAGAATATTTTTTGAGTCTTAAGTAGCTACTGCTAAGAATGTTAGAAATAGTACTACTTCTATTATTTTTACTTTTCTTGCTCCTACCAGTATTACTACCAATGCTAATCATCATCATCACTAGAAGCTATGTGCACTGGGTGATTACTCCATGTGCCAGGCATTGCATGGCATCTCTCCTTCTTGCAACTATTGCACCTATAAACTAGGTGCTCTATTAAGCTTCAATGTCTCTTACCCTATAAATTCCCCTGCTCTGCCCACCTCAATGGGCAAAATGCATAACTCCCTTCTCTCTGTTCTTAGAATCATTTTATCTTCTTACTGGTTCTATTGCAGCATAAATCATATTAGATTGCAAAGATTAGTTTAGATGACCGAGAATCCCCCTAGGCACCGAGCTTCTTGCAGCAGTGATGCACCTCATTATCTTCACATTCCATGGGCCCACTCTCAGCAGAGGGGCAGGTGTAGGTAAGTGGCATCTACTTATTCTTCAGTTTCTTTAAGAAACAGACATAATAACAGCACCTACTTTATAGATGCTACAGTTACTAGGATTCAAAGAAATAAGGCATATTGGGCCTGGCACAGAGAGTAACCACGCAGTGAATGCTCATTCCTATTAACAATTATTTTTATTAGCAGTAGTAACAGTAGTCGTAGTAGCAGTACTGGATATTATTAGTATTTGGAGGATTAAAAATTAAAGTAGCGGAGCCAGCAGATGGAGTGGTGGTTAAGGTGCTGGACTCCAACATGGTAGACTGTGGTTCAAGTGCTGGACCTAGTAGCTTTAAAATCATGCTGTGTGTGTGTGTGTGTGTGTGTGTGTGTGTGTGTGTGTGTGTGCTCTAAATTTTAGAAGGAGAATGCAGCATAAGGGATAGCAGCGTGGCCATCTCACTTTCCCTCTCACTGTCTCTCTCTCTTTCTGTCTCTCCCTGGCAAGCACATGTACATTATGGCAAAACCTAAGGGGGAAAAAAGTAGTAGAAGGAACAGTATTATTTCCAATATTCCTAGTGTCTGGCAGTGTTTACTGCATGGTTTATGGCTCCATAAGTATTCCAGAATAAATACTGAGAGGATGAATGCATAGCACCGCTTTCCCACTCTCTTTGTGAGGTGCCTCTTGAGTCCTGTTTCTCAGGTTGGAATATAAAGGCAGACACACCATGGGCAACACTGATGCCAGAATCCAAGTGTGCAAATTCCTAACTTTACACTTTTTGCTGAGGTGTACAGCTTTTGTCTGAGGGCGCAGGATGCTGTAAGAGAAGAGAAACTCTTGAAATTTCAGAGGTGCCCTTCAAGATGCCTGAAGACAAGGCCTCTCAGGCCAGGTCAAACACCTTTATCAAAACGGTCAAATGCAAGCTCCATTCAAATACCCAAGACTGCTGGGGAGAGAGAGTGGCAGGCCTCAGTGCTATTGCTGGCCTTCAACTTCCACCCAACTTTTATCTAGTTCTTGGCTTTTGTTTTCTGCTATCAAGTACCAGGAGAGATAGGAATGAGCCCATTTCCTTCTCCTTTGCTTGAGCTCCAGAGGGAGTGCTAGCAGGAGCAGCTTGGCTAAAAGGAAGACTGCAGGAGACAAGTGAGACTTCATTAGCCTGGACACTCATGGCCAGCATAGCCTACCACAGCCATGCTGCACACACAACCCTCCTACAGCATCAAATCTCCCCGGCTTCCTCCCATCACTACCTGTCAGCGGGAAGATTCTGTCCAAAGGCCAACTCTGGTCACCAAAGGCTATTAATGCAGACTGTGTTAGTGACATGCACTGATCCTTATGGTGGGCCACTAACTATTTCATATGCACTATTTCATTTAATTGTCACAACAGCCCTCTGAGAAAAGTGCCATTATTAGCCTCATTTGCAGGTGGGGAAACTGAAACTTAGAGAGGTTGGTTAAATGTTTTGGCAATGGTTACACAGCTAGTGAAAGCTGAGCTGGGATTAGATTCAGTGACCTGCTCTTCAGAGCACAGTGTTTTTTGTTTGTCTGGTTTTTGTTTGTTTGTTTATTTGTTTGGAGAGGTTTTTGTTATAGGGCATGTGCACTAGCTAGAGAGAGAGACACAGAGAGACAGAAAAAAGAGAAATCACCCCCCCCCCCCCCCGGGGGGGGGGGGGCTCGCGCCCAGGTGGGGATGGTCATGCTGCAATCCCTTCTCTGTTCTCCTCTCAGGATCCTGGGCGTGCACACACATGCGCCTGTAGTGAATTTAAAGCACTGGGTCTGAGACTTGAACTGTGGTTGACTACATGGGAGTCCAGCGACCTAGCCATTACGCCAACTGCTGGTTCCTGGTTTTGGTTTTATAATATAATCTGTTTTTTCTTTTTAGAGAGAGGTTTTTGTTATAGAGTGCATATGCTTGCCGGAGAGACAGAGAGCACAGTCTTTTCTAGTTTCTCAAGGGCAAGGCTAGGATGGAGGTAGGACAGGCAGGTATTTGGGAGGAAGTAGGGGTTGTGTATAAGAGAAAACCAGAAACTCAGGAGGCTCTGTGGGTGAGCAGATCCACGTGGGTCAGGTTTAGGCTGACTCCAAACAGGACGACTCACTGTTGGTAACCAGCTTCACTTGTCATGGATGTGACTTTGAGTCTGAGACTCTATTTCTTTAGCTACAAGATAGGGATAACAATACTAAGACATACTACAATTTCCATGCATCAAAGGCCAGAATGTTGGTGACCCACCTCAAACGATGGTACCAGCTCTGCAAGGGCAATGAGGGTGAGGAGGAAGGCTCTATCCACCCAGAAAGGGAATGATGGAAACAGCTCCACAAAAAGGAGAGCGGCACCATAATTTTCCTGCTTCATGGCTGTGCCCGTGGCCCATCTCTGAGGAGTTGCTCTGGGCACTGTACTTGTTAGGAACAAAGACCTCCATCCAGCATTGCCTCATTTAGCAGAGAAATGACCTGAGAGCTCACTGCTCACAGAAGGGTCTCTTGGAACTTTCTATTAGGTGGTTCCTCAACATTGAACCAGTGCTGTTCATCATGCATTAAACTCAGCTCATGGTTCGTCCAAATGAAGTTAGTATGCAGGAGTATCAGGATGTTGGACGTAAATCAACTTAATGCAGGTGAAAATGTGGAACACAATGAGACTCATAGTGTGTCTGAATACATTCGGGCCTTGAATCTCAAATCTGTGACTGGCCTTTTCTCCCACTTTTCACCACGTGCATTCTTTCTGCTAATGTAGTTCTTGGTGGAAGCACCAAATAGAGAGTAGTTTCGGTCTTTCTTTTACTGAGCATGAATGCTCAAACCAGAAGTGAGAAAGCATTTGATGATATCTCCAATCAGATTCTCATTAAGCCTTTTTTTCTGGTCTGATCTGGGTACCGATGAGCATCTTATTCCGGATGGAGATGGCCCACTCCACCTGAAGAGAGTGTAGCTGACTTCATGTCTTCCTCACACTAAAGAGTGCAAACATGTTCCTGATGGTTCTAGGCGGGCCATTGTTTCTTTTTTCTTTTTCTTTTTCTTTTTTTGAGAGGTTTTTGCTATAGGGCATGTATGCTTGCCAGAAAGACAGAGAGAGACAGAGAGACAGAAAGCGAGAAATCACCCCCAGGGGGAGATAGTCACACCGCAATCCCTTCTCCTCCATTCTCCTCTTGGGATCTTGGGCACACATACACACGTGCCTGGTGTGAGTTTAAGCCACTGGGTCCGGGACTCGAACCGTGGTCGACTACATGGAAGTCCAGCAACATAGCCATTACGCTAACTGCTGGTCCCTTTCTTTTCTTTTCTTTCTTTCATTCTTTCTTTCTTTTTTTATTTTAGACCATTCAATCTTTCTTCAAAATGAAACACCCTTACACTTCTATCCCCATTGTCTTCTCTTTTAAACCCTTACTCATCAGCATAATCTGAAATATTTTCCTCTTGCTCTCTGAATTTGCTTCTCTTAAATTGGCCATTTCAGAGGAGGCAGCCTTTGGGAGGTCCTAGTCAGGGCTTTCAACCTGCCTTCCTGACAGCAGAGAAACAGGGAAGGGCCTGAGATGTCCCTGGAGATGGATTTAGGGAAGGAAGAAGCATGTTTGTTGAGAAGAGGATGAAGCTCTTTGGGAAAATGCTGATGAGTGACTTAGCAACTTCAGTAACTTCCTCTTTTCCTTTTCCTCCTTCTCCTTCTTGTCCTTGCTGTCCCCCTACCACCTTTCCTTCTTCCTCTTTCTCCATCCCTTCCTCTCTTTTCTTGGTTTCCACTGCTGTCCTCTCTACTTCACCAGGTCTTTCCCTTCTTCTCTTCCTTCCTCTCAATTGGCTATTTCTCTCAGCCCTAGGTTCTCTGGTTCCACCTCCCCTCTTCTATTTTTTAATGGAGTTACAAGAAAAGCATGCCTGGAAGTGTTGGAGC
>NW_006160005.1:3839745-3840051 GCF_000334495.1 Tupaia belangeri chinensis | reverse complement strand
ATCATTACTCCATCTGGATGTTGAAAGCAGGCAGATGACAGCAGAGGTAGCAGCTGCAGTTTGTGATAGTGGCAGTAATAATAACAGAAGAGCCTCCATTCATTAGGTGTCTGGTACTACATTTCAAGCATTTGTCCTGTATTATCCCCGACGGTACACCCAGTGCAGATGACCAAGTAGGGGAGCATAGAGGAACTACGGCTTGTCCAAATCCAGGAAGAGGTAAGTGATAGGGTAGAATTTAGCCCCAGGGCTACTGAGATCTAAAAAGGGAATCCAAATTCTCTCTACTATGGTACGCTGCTT
>NW_006160005.1:3816927-3839718 GCF_000334495.1 Tupaia belangeri chinensis | reverse complement strand
GGAATGCATGGAGGACCAATGGTGAAAGGTAGAAAGCAGGAGTCTAAGACTGCTTTGTTCTCTTGTTACAAATGTTTTTTCTCTTATTTCTTCCATATTCCCTCTGTTTGCAAAGCAGCTCATAAGTCACTGGATGGCAGCAAGTGTTGGCTAGAGTTGAGTACAAATCTATTTCTGTGCCCCTGTGCCCTTTCTACAGCTCCTAAAAAAGAGGAAATTCCTGAAGGGTAGGTTCCCTGGGGACCTAGTACAGTGTGCAGCACTAAGCACTTTCCAGATAAATACAGAATGAATAAATGAATGAATTCATTTAAGGACCCTCAGGCTGCCTCCTGGTTATCTGGACTGCACCCTGCAGTACCCCACCTGGGTTAGGTTTCCTTTTCCTCTGCTGAAGTACAATTATGCCCATCCCCGCAGTGTGTTGAGAATTGTAACAGAAGGTCAATCTCTTTTCTTCTCAGTAATGAATCAAAAAACACGGAAGAAAAAGCTGTCATCAAGACCATAAAACTCTGGGACCAGCAGTTAGTGTAATGGCTATGTAGCTGAACTCCCATGTAGCCAACCGTGGTTCGAGTCCCGGACCCGGTGGCTTAAACTCACGCTGGGCACATGTGCGTGCGTGCCCAAGATTCCAAGAGGAGAATGGAGGAGAAGGGATTACAGTGTGGCCATCCCCCCAGGGGGTGATTTCTCGCTTTCTGTCTCTCTGTCTCTCTGTCTTTCTGGCAAGTACACGCACGCGTCCTATAGCAAAAACCTCTCCACCAAAAACAAACAAACAAACAAACAAACAGCCTATAAAACCCTTTCTCCTGAAAAATGCCTAAAACTGGACCAAAAATGAAACAGAAGAGTTACATTCAGATGTGTTCAGGAGCAGGCATGCAATTATTCAGAAGATAAGGGTAGGAGGAGAAAATAGTGTTTCTTAAGTATCTAGTCCAGAATAATTTCCTATCTGATTCATTTATATGATGGCCTCATCTTATAGATGGCATTCAAGACTTAGTCACTTGACTAATAGTGTGATGACCTTGCTTAAGGTCACATGTGCAGTCAGTTGTAGATCCAGGATTTAACGTAGATATATTGGACTCTAGACTACTCATCTTTTTTATTCAGGAGATTAAGAAGCCATTAGTTTTGGAACTTTCCACTCACAAAGTACTGGGGGAATCTTCAAAAAGTTCACAGAAAATGCATATTATAAAAAATTATGTATGTATTTCAAAAAATTGTTTTATACCCTAATAAATTGATATTTAAATTCCATTTTTTTCTGTGAATTGTTTGAAGACTCCTCTATATGACTCACCACTACTAAATACTAGGGTTTTCCAATTACTATTTGGTAAAGATAAGTGGCTAGCAAACATCATGCCTCCTGAGAGGCATGGCTGGGGTGGGGACTGGCTGAGTACTTCTCAGAATACTGGTTCCTACGCCAACTGCTCCTCACCCTTGGATGTATGTTATTCCCCTAGAGTCCTGTCATGGACATTGTTGATAATCCACCAAAATCCCTCAGCTCCCTTGACTATCTCTATGTACTTCTCCTCTAAGCTAAGTGCGTTTTGGCCTCCAATGAACATACTTGCCCCTCTTCTTTGAAGAATTTTCTTGGATATAGAAAATTACAAATGCTTGGAAATTTGTCTCCTAGGCAGACACTTAGTCAATAACTGACAGGTTTGGGAGTGTTAAAAAGCCCACCCCTCTGGCCAGCACAACACAGAGGTATAATTAACACTCAAGGCCTCTGAAGGATTAGTTCTCCACACTTGCTTGATTATGCCCATTTGCTTTCCTCCTCCTTCCCTGACCTCTTGCTCTGATCCTCCATCCTCTTCTACTCTCCCCTGAGACTTGCTATAAATCAGTTGTATGTGAATCCTTGTCTCAGGGAATTCCATCTCTTCCATAACTTCTGCCTCATCATTGATGACTTGGGCTTCTAAAAGTGAGTCAAATTCTAGTCCATTGCTTTTGGACAGGATTAATTAATAGTACATTTAATATACGGTGAGCTTGCTACATATGGTTACTGTTATAAACTGAATTACATCCCCCCCAAAACTCACACGGTGAAGCCCTAATCCCCAAGGTAACGATATTTGGAGATAGAGTCTTTAAGAAGATAACTAAAGGTAAATAAGGTCATAGGTTAGGAAAATTCAATAGGACTGGTGTCCTCATAAGACACACCAAGGTGTCTCTCTTTTTCCCTTTCTATTTTTCTGTGCATGCTCAGAAGAAAATTCATGTGAGCACACAGCAAGAAGGCAATTGCCTATAAGCCAGGAAGAGAGCTCTCACCAGACACCAACTCTGCTGGCACTTTATCTAGAACTTTCAGCCTCCAGAACTGTGAGACAATAATTTCTGTTGTTTAAGTCACCCAGTGTATGGTATTTTGTTATGGACACCCAAGAAGATTAATATACCCTAGGTT
The DNA here is from genome assembly GCF_000334495.1 of Tupaia belangeri chinensis. Lineage (NCBI taxonomy): Eukaryota > Metazoa > Chordata > Mammalia > Scandentia > Tupaiidae > Tupaia > Tupaia belangeri. The sequence goes on along the minus strand of NW_006160005.1, from coordinate 3,837,260 downwards.
TTTAAACATAACATGATAGTTGAAGAATGGTGAGGATAAAATCAGGGGTAAAACAAGTCTGTGAAAATACTACTTAGGTTAAAAAAGCACTAAATAATTAATTAGTTAATAATAAAATGAGACTGGCAGGAGGAAGGGCTGATTCTGCCCACCTTTGGTCTATAGTTGTAGAGCATGAAGGAGTAGAGGAGGAAAAAAAGGCTGCTCAGCAGCTGTTCACCACCAAAAGCCCCCTGTCCAGTGCAAGATGTAGAAGGAGGGGATGATTAGGCTTCAACACTCTCACCCAGCTGCAGAGCTAGAAGCCCCCAGCCACACAGGAACAGAGAGGTCTAGGTATATAGGAACCAAACATCTGAATACTGTGAGGCTCTGGAGACATCCTCTCCCCACACTGAACCCATCAGAAAAAATAAGAAACTCCTCATTGTAACTCTGAACACAAGACTCCCACTATGGATATCTCACTACTACCCACAGTAGAAGAAATAACATTGGCATAGAGTTAATTCACAACAAAGGGAAGTTCATGAACGTGCAGCTACAGAAACCTACTCCATAGAATTACCAAGAAGTGGATACCTCACCAAATGACTAAAAAATCACGGCAGAGCCTCAAGAACCATGAGGAAACCAGGAAATATTCCCCCCCCCATAAAAGAACACAATATCTCTTCGATTTATTCAGGGGTTGTGAGGTCATTCAGGAGTAGGTTGTTGAGTTTCTGTGTTTTTGCATTTTTGAGGGTTATTTTTGCAGCTAACCACAAGTATAATCCCATCATGGTCAGAGAAGATGCTGGGTATAGTTTTTATACTTTGAATTTGTAAAATCTTGTTTTGTACCCTATCATGTGTTAATCTTTGAATATGTTCTATATGATGGTCATATAAATAAATAAAAACAAGAAATCACCAAAATGTCAGAAAAATAATTCAGAATATTTATCATAACTAAACTTAATGAGATGCAAGAGAAAACAGAACTCCAGGAGATGAGAAAATCATACTATGAGTTGAAAGAGGAACTCCATAAATAGATAAAAATGAATCAAAAAGAACTTCTATAGATGAAGACTTTAATAAAAGAAATCAAAACCTCCCTCAATAGCAGATTAGACCATCCAGAAGATAGGATCTCTGATCTAGAGGACAAGCCTCTGACTTAGACAAAACCACCAAAAGAATGAAAAAAATACCCTCCCCATGAGGATAACTTATGGGAAATACTAGATGCCACTAAATACCCTAGTATATGAATAATTGGATTCCAGAAAGTGAAGAATCTGATAAAGGCATAGAAAATCTAATCCATGAAATACTTGCAGAAAACTTTCCAAGCCTATAGAAACACTCAGACACACAGACATAGGAAATATAAAGGACGCCACAGAGAATCAATGTAAGAAGATCCTCTCCCTAGCACATTATATCCAGATTGGTAAAAATCAAAGGCAAAGACAAGATTTTTAAAATGCCAAGAGGGAAACATCAAGTTACTTACAAAGGCTATCCTATTAGTTTACATTGGACCTCTCAACTGAAAGAATACAAGCAAGGAAGGAATGGGCAGACATATTCAAAAAGCTAAAAGAAAAACAATTTAAACTATATAAACAATTTATATTATACCCAGCAAAAATTATCCTTCAAATAGGAAGAAAAAATAAAATCGTTCTTAAATAAATAAAATCTGAAAGAATTTACCAACACGAGACCAGTTCTTCAAGAAGTATCAAAAGAAGTATGATATCAGTAAAATTAAAGAGAGACAAAGAGAAAAAAAAAGAAAACCAAGAAAATGGCTTAAAATATGACAGGGACAAGTCTGCAAATATCGGTAATAATGTTGAATGTTAATGGGTTAAATTTTCCAATTAAAAGACACAGAATAGCTGAATAGAAACAAAACAAGAGTCCTCCATATGCTGCCTGTAAGAAATGCACCTCACTGATAAAGACATACATAGACTGAAAGTGAAGGGTTAGAAAAAGATATTCCATGCAAATGGAAATCAAGAGGAGGCTGGAGTCACTACACTGATTTCAGACAAAATAAACGTTAAGATAACAACTGTAAGAAGAGACAAAAAAGGACACTATATAATAGTAAAAGGGTACTCTGCACCCAGAAGATATAACACTTACCAGTATCTATGCACCCAACACTGGAACACTCAAATTCATAAAAGAATGACTACTGGACTTAAAGGGAGAGAGACTGCAACACAATAATCATTGAAGATCTCAGCACCCTACTGTTTTCTCTGAACAAAAATATAAGTAAAAAGACACAGGATCTAAATGATACCATAAATCAAATGGACTTGATAGACATCTATAGAATTTTCACCCAACAACCACAAAATACACACTTATTTCACCTTCATATGGAACATATTCAAAGATAGATCACGATAAGGCACAGAACAAGTCTTCAAATTAAAAGATATTAAATTATATCCAGCATCTTCTCTGACCATTAAACTTGTAATTAGCTGCAGAAAGAACCCTCAAAAATACACAAACACATGGAAAATAGACATCCTACTCCCAAGTGACTTCATAACCATTGAACAAATTAAGACTGAAATCAAGATTCGTTGAAACCAATGATAATGAGCATACACATTTTCATAACCTGTGGGACACAGTGAATGAGCATAAGAGAAAGTTCATAGCAATTAGTGCTCACGAGAAAAAAATTGAAAGGTGGCAAGTGGACAACCTAATGACACATGTCAGAAAACTGGAAAAACAAAAATTAAAAAAAAATACCAGGAGAAAAGAAATAATAAAGATTAGAGCCAAAATAATGATATAGAGAATAAAAGAACTACACAGAAAATAAATAAAACCAAAAGCTGGTTCTTTGAGAAGATAAACTACATTGACATACCATTAGTTAGACTAATCAAGAAGAACAGAAAAAAGTACCAGATAAATCAAATCAGCAATGGAAAAAGCAATACTATACCAGACATAACAGAAATACAAAATATCAGATCCAGCAGTTAGCGTAATGGGTATGTAGCTGGACTCCTATGTAGTTGACCGCGGTTTGAGTCCCGGACCTGGTGGTTTAAACTCATGACGGGCACACGTGCATGCTCAAGATCCCGAGAGGAGACTGGAGGAGAAGGGATTGCGGCATGTCCAGCCCCCCCGGGGAGTGATTTCCCACTTTCTGTCTTTCTGTTTCTCTCTGCCTTTCTGGCGAGCGCATGTGCCCTATAGCAAAAAAAGAAAAAAAAATACAAAATATCATAAGAGAATACTGTAAGTGAGTATATGCTAACAAATAAGAAAACCTGGCATGGACAAATTTCTGGACATGTATTCTACCAAGATTGAATCAGGAAGACATAGAGAGCCTGAATAAACCAATAACAAGCAGTGAATTTAAATCAGCAATAATTAGTCTCCCAACAAAGAAAAGTCCAGGTCCCAATGGCTTCACGTCTGAATTCTACAAAACTTTTAAAATAAGAGCTGACCCTAATTCTACTAAAATATTTTTTTAAAGAGGATTATGCCTTAGGGCACATGTGCTCACCAGAGAAAGCGACAGAGACAGAGACGAGAGTGAAAGTAAGAAATCACCCCTCAGGCAGATGGCCATGCTGCAATCCCTTGTCCTCCATTCTCCTCCCAAGATCTTGGGCATGCACATACATATGCCTGGCATGATTTTCAAACCACTCGGTGTGGGACTTGAACCACTGTCAGTCATGTGGGAGTTCAGTGACATAAGTGCTACATAGTCTGATGGGCCCTCAAACTTTTTAAAGCTCTTAAAGGAAGGAACCCTTCCAAATTTATTCTATAAAATATTCTATGAAATATTCCATCACCCTGATCCAAAAGGCAGACAAAGACATAATAAGAAAACTACAGACTAATATTATCCCTGATGAATACAAATGCAAAAATTCTGAACAATACTAGCAAATTGTATCCAACAACACATTAAAAAGATTTTACACCATAACCAGGTAAGCTTTATTCCAGGGATGTAGTACATCATATTAACAGAAGGAAAGATAAAAACTATATGATCATATCGATTAATGCAGAAAAAGCATCTGATAAAATATAACATTCCTGGGGCTGGCAGGTGGTGTGGTGGTTCAGGGCACTGGATTCCCATATGGCCTACTGCAGTTCAAGTCCTGAACCCAGCAGCTTGCTTTCTCACTTTCTCTCCCTCTCTCTCTTTTTCTCCCTCATTCTGTCCCTCTCTGGTCAAATTTAAATAAATAAAGTTAAATTAAAAAATAAAAACTTTCTTAAGAAAATGTTTTAAAAAAACTCTTTCATGATTAAGACTCTCAGCAAAATTAGCATAGAAGAGACATTTCTTGATCCAATAAAAGCCATATATGAAAAACCCATAGCTAATGTCATACTAATAAAAAGTGGAACAAAACAAGGCTGCCCACTTTCTCTACTCCTTTTTCAGCATAGTACTGGAAGCCCTAGCTAATGCAATCAGCAGTATAGTACTGGAAGCCCTAGCTAATGCAATCAGACAAGAGACTAAAATAAGTCATTCACATAGGAAAGGAAGTAAAATTATCTCTATTTGCAGATGACATGATTATATATGTAGACAATCCAAAAGAATCCACAATAAAATTCCTGACGATGATAAATGAATACATTGAAGTGGCAGGATACAAAGTCAGTATACAAACATCTAAAGCATTTTTATATACCAACAATGAACAGACTGAGGTAGAATTGAAGAAAGCAATCCCATTTACAATAGCCACACACAAAAAAGAAAGACAGAAAAAGAAAAGAAAAGATACCTAGGAATAAACTAACCAAATAAGTGAAAAACTTCTACAGAGAAAACTATGAAAAAATAAATTGAAAACGATAAACAAAAGTGAAAAAGCATTCTATGTTTCTGGATTGGAAGAATTAATATCACCAAAATATCAATTCTACCAAAATTAATTTACAAATTCAATGCAATTTTGATAAAATTACCAGGGAAATAGAAAAAAAAAAAGACATAAAGTGTGTCTGGAATTGTAAGCTCCAAAAGGAAGGAACCCTTCCAGATTTATTCTATAAAATAGAAAAATAATAAAGTAGGAGGTATCTCATTTACTGACCTCAAAACATATCACAAAGCTGTAATAATCAAAACAGCATGGTACTGGCACAAAAACAGGCATAGACCAATGGAATGTAATAGAGAACCCAAAAACAAAGCCCTAAGTATACAGAAAACAGATGTTTGACATAGGGCACAAGACAATCCAGTGGGGTAGAGAAAATCTGTTCAGTAAATGGTGCAGTAAAAACTGGATATCCACCTGCAGAAAAATGAAACTGTACCACTCTCTTACCACTGATAAAAATCAACTCAAAATTGATCAAAAATCTAAACATATTAACATTGAATGTTAACTTCCAGGATTTAAATGGAAAGATTGGACCACAGTAACACTGCATATTCAACAGAAGAGAGTTTGAACATAAGACTGAACAGGTGCAATAGAATTTTATGACATTTTGAGTGAAACATTACTGATTTTTTTTTCTTGTACTATGCTTTGTTTTCCCAACTTAAGCATTTTACTTTCGAGTCATTGATGGTTCAGAAATTTGTTAAAATATTTTTCTTGTTTTTTTTTCTTTAAATGGAAACATAAACTTTTCTTCCTTCCTGACCCTTCTGGAATTGGAAAATATGTGAAAGTATTCTTATTTTGTGGCAGAAGGGTTATTTGCATAAGTTCAATAATGCTTGTTGCATTGAGTCAGAAACTGGAAATACTCATTATTGGACAGGGCTTTGACTGGAATATCATATCTGAAGATTAATCAGAAAACTATGGAAGTAGGGTGGATCTCAAGTAAGCCAACAGAAGCTCTTAGAAGGATGGCCTGGCATCATAAATAGTTCTGCCTGGCAGAGAGGATTAGAGAAGTTATATGAAAGAATCTATAACATAAAATAACCTGGATTTTTCCAGCCCAGCATTGTAATCAGTAGAGACTGCAAAAGAGCAACCACACCAGAGGATTATCTTGAGAAAGACTTAGAAGAAACAAAAAGAGACTGATCTTGCCTAGCAGATGGTATATCACAGAATAGTTGGTAGGCAGGGCTGAATTGAGGTTTATGTGTGACTTGTGTGCTGGGCATTTGCTTTTCAACAATTTGAGTAGCTGACATGCAAATATTTTCTCAAAAATATTTAAAATCATACTGTCTCTGTTGTTACAGAGTCACAAACAATATTATACGAAATTATAAGAAATATTTTGAACATTACCTTTAAAATTCAGTATTTTGAAAATTTGAAAGTTCTTTATTAACTGTCAAGAACTAGAGTATGTGCTAAAGTTTTTTGATACGTAAAGTAAATGTTTGTGGAAAAATGTAAAAATAAATTAAAAAAAACATTAATAGGCTGTAAGGGCAAGGGAATCCCTTATGTGTACTGCATACATTTTGTGGTATCTATTTTACAGTGAGTTTTCTTCCTGCCTAAGTCCTAAATAGACAAAGCTGTCAGAGTTGAATGATAAGGGGGGACTGTAGTAGCTTATATGCTTCAAACGTATGCAAAAGCTTAATTTTTGTCTCTAGGATCATGGTTACTTCATGAGATTCAGACTTTGTTTTCTGTGACATGACCTCTTTCACAATTACCACCATATTCCATATTCATAATTGTTGCTAAAAAAGTAAACTATATTGCATCATATTTAATATCTTTATCTAGAGAAAATTAAATACCCCAATCTAAAAAAAAAAATCATACACTATAAAACTACTGGTAGAAAACACAGGAGAAACTCTTGAAGATATTGGAATAGGCAAAGATTTCTTAAATAAGACCCCTAAAGTACATCCTGAAAATAGAGAAGTGGGACTACATCAGGCTAAAAAGCTTCTGCACAGCAAAAAAATAATAATTAAAGTGAAGAGAAAACCCTCAGAGTGGGTGAATATATTTGCAAACTATCCTTCAGATAAGAAACTGATAACCAGAATCTACAGGGAACTCAGGCAGTTTATTCATACACACACACAAATAATCAATCCAATTAAAAAATGGGCAAATGTCTGAGTATGTATCCAAAGGAATTAAAACTAAAATGTTGAAGACATATCTGTACTCCTATATACACTGCAGCATTATTCACAGTAGCCAAGATAGTCAAACAATCTAAATGTCCACTGACAGGTGAATGGATAGAGATATTGCAATATATACATGTAATGATATGTTATTCAGCCAAAAAAAAGGAAACTGGGTCATTTGGTAACATGTATAGATCTGGAAGGTGTTACATTCCGTGAAATATGAAGACAAATCAAGACAACTAAAGTACTTGTATATGGAAGCTAAAAGAGTCACTCATAGAAACAGATAGTGAAATGGCAATTTCCAGGGGTCAGGAGGAGGATGATGATTTAAAGGGTATGAAGTTTCAATTAAGCAAAATAAATAAATTTTGGCGATCCACTATTCAGCATAGTGCCTGTAGCTAATAGTACTGTATTGCATGCTTAAAATTGCTAAGAATAAGAATATTAAGTATTCTTACTAAAACCAAATAATAACAAAATAACAAAATACAGGTGGTGGGATGGAAAAAAATGGGCAAATGAGCTGAACAGACAACTCTCTAAAGAAGGCATAGAAATGCCCAGCATCTCTTATCATAAAGGAAATGCAAGTCAAAACCACACTGACATACCACTTAGCCTCAAGCAGAATGGTTAAGATTTATAAAATAAATAATGATAAGTGCTGGCAAAGCTACAGTGAAAAGAGAACCGTCCTGCACTGTTGGTGGGAATGTAAATTAGTACAGCCACTGTGGAGAACAATATGGAGATTTCCCCAAAACCTATAAATGTTGGGTCATCAGAAAAGTCATGATGCATTTTTGCATAGAAAAACAGAAAAATACATCATGACTTTACTGACAACCCAATAAAACTACCGTATAATCTAGCAATTCTACTCCTGGGTATCTACCCAAAGTATAGGAAAACAGAAAAACACTTGCATATCCATTTTTATTGTAGCATTATTCAGAACTTTTAAGACATGGAATCAACCTAAATGTCCAAGAAACAGATAAATGGATTGAAAAAAAAATGTGGCACATATACATTATGGAATACTACTTAACCATAAAAAACAATGAGATCCTGACATCTGATGCAAAGTGGAAAATATGAAAAATTGAATGCTAAGTAAAACAAGCCAGACTATGAAAGACAGGTATTATATGTCCCCACTTAATACTGAATGTCTGCACTCTATGGCAGAAAAACTGAGAGACTGAAAGTTATAAAAGGAGGGAGGGCAACTGTAGATACTAGAGACACTGTATTAGGGTAGGGAGGGAGGGAATCAGGGAAGGGGGAAAAAAAACACATAAAAACGACACAAAAAAGAAAAGTTACCTGATGATGTAGATGGTAATATCCTTGGCTGGACTAATATATACTCTATTCATGTTCAGAAAAGCCATTTTGTATGATGTACAGATGTATACTGATTAAATGTAACTAAAAAATAGAAAAACAGAAATGAGACCCATGCACAAGCCCATGTCCTGTACTGAGCAGGGAATGGGTTATGTAGAAATGAATAATGCACAGCGTTAGGTCTCAAGGGGCAGAATAATAGGACAGACCTTGTAGAAAGGATGGAAAATAAGTCTGGCATAAATCCTCATCCACCTTAATGCAACCTGGCAAGGTTAAAAACATCACTATAATGACTAACAGCATGGGCAGAGTTGTCTTCTCAATATCTCCAACATTATCACCACCAACCTTACCTTAATTTAACTAATAATTAATTCTACATCAGCTGCAGTGGTAGCTGCACTCCCAGCATCAAAGAGCCACTATTGAATTTCCTCAAGTGTAATTAAGGAGTGGTTGCTCTTCAGACCCAACCCAACACTGCACCTGCTCACAAGGAGCTTTGTAGCGATATATGTGCAGAATCAGAAAATAAGGGAAACCCATGGGATTCAGGCACTGAAAACATGTAAACATATGGAGTGGAATATGCCTTGGGAGTTCTGGCTTAAGGGCCAGAGAAATGACTGATTATTTTGCTATCCATTTGGAGACCCTTTCTATCTGGCTGCTAAACAGTCCCACTCACTGTTCTATGTGCACATGCACATGGACTAGAAAACTAATGTATCACCAACTTGAACCTAAGATGAGGAGCACAAGAAATGTGTTACTGCAACATAAATAAATAAAACACAAATGCTGAGCTGATGTTCACTGTGGTAGGGGTACTTGTGATACCCCACCTCTGATTTCAGGCACAATTTGGGGGGACAGTTCCTTTCCCTTTCATGCCTAAGCACCTTCTCTAAATCCCTGGGAGTCCTCTTAGTCCTCCATCAAAGCTAAAAGACCTGGGAGAAAAGTCCGAAGTCTTCCGTGTATGACATGTATGACTCTAAAGAGTGGCTGCCTTAGTCCATCCCCCTGAGAGCAACACGTGAGAGAGACTTGGGTGCAGGGAGGTTATTGCACAGAAGCCACAGCGAGGGACAGGGAAATAAGAAGGAAAAAAGAAAAGGAAATACGTGGTGTATTTGTATTGTCAAGGTCATCGTGTTAGATGTCAGGGGTTTGATTAAAGCTTAGAAGAGTGGGAAGTAGATGGTTCTGGGGAAATCCTCAGCCAACATGGATGAAGCTGATAGATAGTGACCAGCCTCCCATCCTTCTAGCAGACAATTCTGTATACTTTCTAGGGGATCATAGCGTAATCAAACCCCAAAAGCTGGATCTCCAATAAGATATTACTGAGTTAAAGATAAAATTTTACAGCTCCATTAGGCTCATCAAAAGTGTAAAACAGGGAGGCCAAAAGTTGGTGTAGTGGTTCAGGTGCTTGATTCCCACATGACCAACTTCGTTTCAAGTCCTGGACAGATTTGAAAATTATGTAGGGCACATGTGCATGCATGCCCAAATCGCAGAAAGAAAATGGAGAAGGGATTGTGGGGCAGCCATCTGCCCCTGAGGAGTGATATCTCACTTCCCCTCACTGACTCTCTCTTTTTTTGGCAACCACACGGGCCCTATGGTGAAAATCCTTATTTTTTTTTTTTTTAAAAAAAAAGGAGTGTAAAAGAGAATCTTACTAAAACAACAAAGAAAGACTTACTCGTCAGTACTGTTCACTAGCATTGGGATTAATTCGTTCATCTATACATTCAACAACTATTTCTCATTGTCTGCTGTGATACCCAATAAAGACATGGTGGAGTTTATGATGGAATCCCTGCCCTCGCGGGGCTTATAGTCTAGTGGAATAAACAAACATGAAACAACTCAGGTGAATAGAAAGAGAATAATAGGGATTTGATAAATAATAGGGTTGTGGTGTAATTATCCAGAAATAATTGTCAACATTTACAAGAGAATGACATAGCTGTACAGCTTATGGAAAAGCATGCAGCTAGAGAAGCACATGGGTACATTTCAGCATCTATATTAGCCTTCTAGGGTCATCATAACAACACGCCATAGACTAGGTGGCTGAGACAGACACTAGATTAGCTTTCTTGGAATTCTAAAAGCCAGTAAGTCCAAGATTAATGTGCCACAGAGGTAGGTTTCATTCTGAGGCTCTTCTCTTAGCTTACTTAAGGCCACCATCTTACTGTGCACTCACATGACCTTTCGATTATGTTTGTGCAAGAGGAGAGAACGCAAGAGAGAGAAAGAGAGAGTGTGAGCTGTCAGGTGTCTCCTCTCATTAGGGTACTAATCCCATTATTTGGGTCCCAGTCTCATAAACTCATTTAACTCTAATTACCTCCTAAATGCCCCACCTCTAAATACTATCCCTTTGGGGTTAGGCCTTCAACACATTAATTTGGTGGGGACATATTTAGTTGATAACATTACCTCTTTCAATAGCCTTTAGCTGTTTTTCTTCAAAGTCTGTGACAGAGGCCGAGTAGGAGGGTTTACAAATGTGGGGATAAGTTCTCCCTTCATTCTCCTTTGCCTTGGATGTTTCTTTGCATTTTGGGTTCAAAGACTGTTTAAATAGACTAGACACATAGAGACTAGAGCAATGCCTTAGATTGAAAAAATGTTTAAAGATGGGAGAAAATGGTACTAGGTATCAGTTAAATAATACATCAAAGTTACACATTTTATGTAAGTTTCTCTTGTACATAAAGGGAAACTCTAAATATGACACAAGGGACGACTGAAGAGACTGAAGATAAATTTGTCTAAACCTAGTTCCACCTTTTGTTTTATGATCACAGTGATGGGAATGCCATCCTAATGCACCTCTAAAATGAACTGACTGAAGGGAACATCAGATGGCTGAGAAGTTCAGGCCAAGGTTAGCTCACACTGGCATTAGACATCACTGCAAATATGAGAAAGATACGGACTTACAAGGAAACTAAGGATGGGTCCTTTCCATGGCCTGGTGTTTAAAGAAGACTGATCCTATATAGCTCACTGCAGTATGAGTCCCAGCCTAGGCAGCTTTCAAAACATGCCAGGTGCATGTACATGTGTGCCCCCAATCCCAACTGGGTGAAAAAAGGGAGGAGAAGGGATTGTGGCACGACCATGCCCCATTAGGAGGTGCTCTCTGCCTCTTTCTGGTAAGCACATGACCCCTCTGGTTAAAAGAAAAAGAAAGAAAAGAAAACCAGGGAGAAAAAATGGGGGACGTGGAAAGTCTGGACCTACATGATTGCATGGAAGAATTCTCAAATAAGGAATTGTGATACACAATAATCTCTTGGGATACACAGAGTGGGGCTCCAGGCACTCTAGAAGTGGGGTGCTCTGGTTTTAGCCTCTCACAGCCATTTTTTTTTCTTTCTTCATAACAGTCTCTTAATTTTCCTTTGCACAATGACCTCTTTTTCATGTGGGCATAGTGAGGCTCATAGGATGCTCTTCTTCTTCTTCTTTTTTTTTTTTTTGGAGAGGTTTTTTGCTGTAGGGCATGTGTTCTCACCAGAATGACAGAGCAGAGAGAGACAGAAAGATAGAAAGTGAGAAATCACCCCCCAGGGGGGATGGTCATGCCACAATCCTTTCTCCTCCATTCTCCTCTCGGGATCTTGGACACGCACACACATGCGCCTGGTATGAGTTTAAGCCACCAGGTTGGGGACTCGAACCATGGTCGGCTACGTGGGAGTTCAGTGACATAACCAGTATGTTAACTGCTGGTCCCAGGCTTTGCATCTTGAATGGAGTAAGCAAAACATAGACCAGAGCAACTGAAGGTCACTCAATCCCTGGAGCAACCTTACTGAAGGACCCTCTAGAGTGTCTAGGGACCTGGATGTTTCTAAGCCAGGATTTTAGTTTATTTTTTGGAGATATTCTCAAAATTTATATGTATGTCACTCATTGGGAAAGTCATGACATATTTTTCTATAGTTTTTAATGCAAAAATACATCACTACTTTGCCAACCACCCAACAGCTTCATTTAGATACAATTCACATGCTATTCAATTTGCCCATTTGAAGTTTACAATTCAATGGCTTTTAGTATATTCACAGAGTTGTGCACTCGTCACCACGACCTTAGAACATTTTCTTCACCCCACAGAGAAACGATATACCCATCAGCAGTCACTCTATTTTCTCCTGCTCGCCAGCCCTTGGCAACCACTGATCTGCTGCTGTTTCTGCAGATTTGCCTATTCTGGGTATTTCATGGAAATGGAATCATACCATACATGGTCTTTCGTGACTGGCTTCTTTTGCTTTGCATCACGTGTTTAAGCTTTGTGTTGTAGCCTGTGTCAGTACTTCATTCCCTTTACGGCTGAATAGTATTGTACTGTATGGACATAGAACATTCGATTTATCCATTCATTGGTAGCTAGACTTCTGGGTTATTTCTCTTCTTTGATTTTTTTTTTTTTTTCTGAGTCACCCAATGTCCTCCCAATAAATCCCTTCTCTACTTAAGTTAGTCAGAGTTGGTTTTCATTGCTTGAAGCTAAACACCTGTAACAGATCACATCTTTTTCTGTAACTGCCCATAGGTGATACGCATTTCATAGGCAATGGCCCTAGGGTTTTGATAGCACCCAGCGCTGTGCTTCATTCAACTTCAGCCTTTCTTTATAGTAAAGTAGGCTGAGCATAAGCCTCAGAGCAGTGAACCAGAACTTAAAGATAACTGCATATTTCAAGTGTCCATTCAACTTTCTCCTCACTGACTCAGAGAGCTCCACTCTGCCTAGTGTCCTAAAGAAACTCCCACAGCCAACAGAAGAATCCACCCTATATAATGTGAAATCATGGAAATTTATTATTATTATTATTGCTATAGGACATGGGCACTCGCCAGAGAGAGAGAGAGAGAGACAGAGAGAGAAGTGGAGGAAGTGAGAAAGCACCCCTGGGGGGGATAACAATGCTACAACCCCTTCTCCCGCATTCTCCTCTGGAGATTTTAGGCATACATGCACATACACCCAGAATGTTTTTCAAGCCACTGCTTCTGGAACTCAAACCACACAGTCAGTCATGTGTATCCAGAGCCTTAAGCACCATGCCACTGGCTGGCCTTGGAAATCCATTTTTCTTCTCAGTCTTTTCGTTTCTTCTCAATAAACCATTCCTTCATTGCTACCTCAAGATCTTCCGTATCTTCCAACCTCTATTCTCATGTAAAGATTTTACATTGCTTGTATAGCCCTTCAGTATGTATTTGAATCTATGTATTCCCTCTTAGAAATAAATTTGTTTGTAGGATTCTAGTGTACCAGAGAGTCACTCAGTTAGTGGCGAGGCATTTGGCCTCCATTTGTTACATCTGTAAAATGGGAGTGTAGGGATGCTTGGAATGGTCCATGACATTTCAACTTTATTTAGCAACAGAACTGCTTCTTCAAATGCTATCTTAGGTGGAAGCCTAAAACACAGAGGAGGCCCAGGAGAAGCTGCTTTGTACTTTTAAAAATTTGGAACCTAAATCCACCTTGGAAGACCCTACTGCATGCTATGTGTGTGCCTGTGTGTGTATGGAGAAGAACAAGGAGCCCATAGCTCCTGGATAAGATCAACACCTGCAGAGGGGTTTCTGAAAGGTGGGTCCAAGTTCATGTGGTAGAAGTTTCAAGAAGGAATGAATCTGAAAAAAATCCTGAACTTGAAAACAAAGTAGCAAAATTAGGAGCTGGAGGCATCCATGCTATCACTCTCTTGGAAGGGTGCTTTTTCCTCGGACCATGGGAAAGACCACACTTAGTAGGCACTTGAAATGTTACTTCTTTTACTTGGTTTATATATCCCAATGTTTGAGTGAAGTCTGATGCAGTCATACTATTCTACATGATGGTGGGTGTGGACTAAGGGGTCAGGGTCATAGAGGTGACTCCTCCTGCCCCAAAGGCCCCTCTATGCTGTATTCCTCAGTGGAGGGCAAAGTCGTCAACCAAGGGAACCACAGCTTCCAGAAGTTCCTCATGGTGACAACAGCAAGAAGGGAGAAATATTTAGTGGTAGGTCAGTAAGAGAAACAACTAGAAGAACAAGCTGCTGCCAACAGCTCAGGAAGGACATGAGAAGAGAATCTTGCTATAGCTGAATGATGGTGCAGTGGTAAAGCACAATGCTCTGTGAGGCTGATCCACCTGGGAAGGTTCTGGATCCATGTCCTGAGACCTCCCTGGGTACACAGAACATGTATATGCCTAGGATCAGCTGGGTGAAGCGAGTAGACTGCAGCATCAGGAGTCTGTTGGGGACACTGTCTGTCTGTCTCTCTCTCTCTGTCTCTTTTGCTCATGAAAGAAATAAGTAAATACACTTTAAAAAGAAAGAAGAGACTCTTTGCTGAGTTATATAATAATCTGTGCTTTAGTCCCTCCCCACATTGTTGCGAACTTGGTCCCGGGCCTTGTGTGAACCAGCCCCAGCCCGATGGGAGGAGACTAGCTTCGCAAATGCCCATTCCAACAACAAAGGCTCCTCGTGATGAGCTGCTCTGATGGGAGGATGCAGCTCCCACTAAGCCTCTTTCAAAAGCCTCGTGCTGGGCTGTGTGTATCAGGACAAGCTTGGGGAGGGAAAAAACTTCTCCTGCGCTGTTTGTGTTCTTTGCTGTTCTAAAACAAGTAACATTTAGAGTGAATGAGGCAGTGGGGTTCACACCCCACCTCTGAATGATGCTATTGGTCCCTCTGGTACTCATTCTGCCCGACTGTGTCTAGAAACAGAAGTCTGCTAGTACATAGACACCATGGAGCCCAGGATGGCAGAGGTGAAGGTCAGCTAGCTATTGAATGCACTTATGCTGCCATAGGCAGAAATAGGGCTCCTCTTGGGCAGTCTCTCACCCTCCTTCTTCTCTGCTCCTTCACCTTCTCCTTAGTGGTACATCAATCAGGACAGGTTGGATTATGCTGCAGTAACAAACATCTCCTCCTCCCAAACCTTAGTAACTCCCAGCAACAAAAGTTTACTTCTTGTTCGTGTTATATGGCCATTGTAGATAGGTGGTAGGGGAGGAAGGGGTAAATGAGAAGATCTGCTCATCATCATTTAGCGGCTTAAACTCTGCTGGTGCCAATGCTAGGGGCCTCAGAGGGGTATGGTCATAAAGTCCTTGGGCTTGGATGTAAGAACTCTTCACTCTCAACACATGCACCCCAACTAGTCTCATGCTCCCACATGATCACAGGAGGGCCCAAAAGTACAATTGGTCCAGAATGTGCATGTGTGTGTGTCCATGTGTGTGTGTGTGTGTGTGTGTGTGTGTGTATTTATTTGAGAGAGACAGAGGGACAGAGAGACATATCCTAGGACAGGGATAGCCATACTGTTCTCTCTCCTGCCTCCCAATCCGCTATGACCACAGGCATGCACGGGCACCCCAGTGCATTCATGTCAACCCAGGATCTGAACCTGGCTTTACTGTGTGACTCCAGGATCTCACATAGGCATCTACCAATCATGCTACTGCAGCTGTACCAAGAACTGGATCTATTAAACAAATAGCACTAATGGCTAAAATAAATGAAAGATAGTGGTTTTAGAGTGAAGAAAATCCAAGTTGCAATCTTTTTTTTGGGGAGAGGTTTTTGCTACAGGGCGCATGTGCTTGCGAAAAAGACAGAGAGAGACAGAGAGACAGAAAGTGAGAAATCACCCCCTGGGCGGATGGCCATGCCGCAATCCCTTCTCCTCCATTCTCCTCTTGGGATCTCGGGCACGCACTCACATGTGCCCGGCATGAGTTTAAGCCGCCGGGTCTGGGACTTGAACCACGGTCGACTACGTGGGAGTCCAGTGACATAGCCAATACACTAACTGCAGGTCCCCCAAGTAGCAGTCTTAAATCTCTACTTCCTAGTGATGTGATGCTTAGCATATTATCTAAGTCCATGATCTTGAGTTTCCTCATCTGGAAACTGAAGAAATAATGCCTTCCTTGGGACATCGATGGATGGTTAGCACATAAATTAGGGTATCAACAAATACTAGTCCCTCTTCCTTTTCCAAGTCTGCCTGTCTTTTTCTATTCAAATAACTGATTACAAGCAACTATCTTGAGGGGCAGAACTTAATTACTTCAACCCAAGGGTGAAATGTGAAAAACAACTTCAGTGTATTTATTTATTTATTTATTTATTTATTTATTTATTTATTTATTTATTTTCCTAGCTCTTGTAAGGAATATTAGCATTTCAATGGGCAAAATTCAATTGGACAAGTGGGCTTTGAACACTGGGGTAAAGTCCTCTGAAAAGGCTCCCATGACTCCCACCCTCTAATGTTAACACTGTGGAATCCTCGCCCATTGAAGGTTGGCTATACCTAGTGCCCTGCAAAAACAATGGGGTATCACTTCTGACATTAGGTTATAACAAACTGTGTCTTCCATCTTTCTGATATTCTCTCTCCCCAGCTCTCTCTGTTGACCACTCTGATGACACAGCTGCCATGTTGGAGAAATCGAGATGGCAAGGAACTGAGGGCAGAATCTGAACAGCAGCCACTAAGGATCTGACAGTATCAGTCCAAGAGCCTACAAGGAAACGTGTCCTTCTAACACACACCCAGAACTTGGAAATGAGTTCTTCCTTAGTTGAGCCTTGAGATGCCTGTAGCCCCAGCAACCCGGTGATTGCAACTTTGTGGAAAACTCTGAGCCACAAGAGCACACTGCTTCCATGCCCAGATTTCTTTTCTCTTTCTTTCCTTCTTCATTTCCTTCTTTCTTTTTTAAAAATTATTTCTTCCTTCTATGAGTGAAAGAGTAAGAGAAGGAAATAGAGAGAGGCACCTCCAGCAGAGCCTTCATGCTGTGATCCACCCCAAGTTTCTGTTGGCCCCAGATCATGGACATAAATGTGCCTACTGTGTTCAGGGCAATTTCTAGATGAGAACTCAGAACCTTCCCATGTGGGTCAGCCATGCAAAGTATTGTGCTACCATCACACCATCATCTGGTCCCCATGGCTTTTTAACCTACAGAAACTGTGAGGTATTAAATGTGTGTTGTTGGGAGGTACTTTGTTATGCAGCAATGGATAACTAATACAACATATACTACTATATGCTTGGCATAGAGTTAGTAGGTGTAGAAGCCTGAGGTAGGTAAAACATATCTCTTCCTTAAAAAGACAGCCTTGCGGGAACCAGCAGTTAGCGTAATGGCTATGTCACTGGACTCCCACGTAGTTGACCGCGGTTCGTGTCCCGGACCCGGTGGCTTAGAACTCATGCTGGGTGCGTGTGCGTGCATGCCCAAGATCCCAAGAGGAGAATGGAGGAGAAGGGATTGCGGCATGACCATCCCCCCTGGGGGATGATTTCTCGCTTTCTGCCTCTCTGTCTCTCTCTGTCTGTCTGGCGAGCGCACGCGCCCTATAGCGAAAACCTCTCAAAAAACAGCGTGAGTAACAAACTACTAGGTACAGGACTTGAACTACAATTGGCTGTATAGGAGCCCAGAAAAGTAACCATTATGCCATCTTCAGGTCCTAAAGATTAGAATATTAATTAATCTTGGGATGTAACTCAAGTATAAACATACATGATTCATATGATTTTTATATACACAGTATTAAAGTAAATAATTAATTAATTAATTAATTATTATTGTTTCACAACCTGTGACAGAACATGTATTGAACAGTACCTGTGCCCACTAGAGAGAGGCCATTTCAAAACTTTAATAGAAATACCTGAATTTACTTACATTGTCTTTCTTAGACATAGTATTTATACTGATTTTATTAAATTTGGATCACATATTTTCATCCAATAAGTGACCAACCTTGAAAAAATAAAAAAGGATAAATTTATTTAAAAAATTAAGATAATATATAAATAGAATAGCTAACTTTTCTTAACAGGGTTTTGCTGTAGGGTACATGTGGTCTCTAGGAAAAAAAAAAAAAAAAAAAGAGAGAAAAAAAAAGAGAGAAAAAAAAAGAGAAAAAAAAAAAAGAGAGCGAGAGAGAGAGAGAAAAAAAAGACAGCCTTGCTACCATTTCATAGTTTCCATACTTAGTGGCCTTCTTTTAAGCAAGGGGACTACTAGCATTTAATCCAGTGTGACCACACTGGGAGCAGGCTATTTTAGAATATGCATGTGCCTCCCTTGACCTCACATTTTATTTTGTTTGATTAACTTGACTAGCTCTATATTAGCTATTTTGAAAGACTGAGCACAACCCTATTTCCCATCCCTATTCCAGTTCTTTTACTGGGAGACAGTTGGGTATGGTGGTTAGAATCACAGATTCTCAAGTCAAGGTGGGTTCCAACACTTATTAACTGTGTATCTTTGGAAAAGTTATTCCACCTCTCTGTGTTCCAGTTTCTTTTTATGAGTAAATGGGGAACAAGATAGCACTTGGCACTGTGAGAGGGTAAAATGATAGCCTATGGTCAAGAGCAAGGGCTGGAAAATGGGTAAGTGTTTCATAGATGTTAGCTATTACTAATCCCACAATTCATGCCTCGCTTTATAGGCAGAATGTTAGCTTGGCGAGCATCTCAGCTCTCTCAGTGCTGTCTGTCTAGTCCTAACAATTACACTCAGCTTAAATTAGTACACTAGAAGCAGCCAGGGCCATGATTGGTCATGATTCAGCTCAGCTGTATTCACAAGCTCCTTCCTCTCCTCTGGGAATGGGGAGCCAAAAATCCATGCCTGGACACTTGATACAGAGGTCTCATTTCTT
This sequence comes from Tupaia belangeri chinensis, assembly GCF_000334495.1. Lineage (NCBI taxonomy): Eukaryota > Metazoa > Chordata > Mammalia > Scandentia > Tupaiidae > Tupaia > Tupaia belangeri. The sequence goes on along the minus strand of NW_006160005.1, from coordinate 3,818,034 downwards.
CATTCATGTGGTGAATTTGGACTTCTGTCCTCTTCACCTTCCATTGGTCTTTATACCATTCACCTCCGGTGGGAAGGAAATTCTTTAGCACATTCAAGTTAGGTCATGGACACAAACCATGAGAGCCAAGTTGTGCAAACACTTAAAAATTAATTAACCAATTAATTCACTAATGAACTCCACACTGTTTCACCTCAGACAATGAGGGCACAGGGTGGAACAGGATTTGCCATGCAGCAGTGAGGGGTATTAGTATAATGGGGGAGGATGGGAATTGGCAACTTAAAGCGTGGTATGGAGGGTAGGAGAAGTAGAAAAGGAAAAAGGAAGGATATGAGAAAGGTGTTTTTCTTAATGTATCTCACTTAAAGGTAACCAGATAGAAACTTTAGAAAACATCTGCATTATTTTCAGGGGTCTTGAGCACATTCTTATTTTATAATAATACAATAACACACGGTTGTTTCTGTCAGTGTCTTTCTAGGCTTTGCAGAGGTTGATATAGGATTGTGATGTGATTCTTGTGGCTGGTTTCTGCACAGATGAGGTGTGGAAAAGAAACATAAAGAAGGTGAGAATAGAAAAGTGGAAGATGTTTAATAGCTGGGTCACAGATGGGGTGAAAGGATAAAGAAGGGCTTCCCTAGTCCTCTTCTACTTCCTCTTATATGATCCGTCCTCATTTCCAGAAATATTTAACTCTATGTGATATTATGTGGAACCACATCCAACAAATATTTACTGTTCATCTACTATGCAAACATACCTTTCTTGTTTCAATTGTATTAAGACATATAGATTTACTCCATTTTGAGAGTGATTATAAAATAACTTACCCTGTAGTGCTGTGAAGAGAAACGACTTATAGAATCTCATTCTATTGCTGAAAGAGGTACTGTGGATAGCGTTATTACTCGCCTTACACAACACCAACTTCTGTAGGTATGTACTGTTCCCAGTCACCCCTTGATAAGACATCATGCTCCACACACTCAGAGTTACATAAGCCCTTCTGAAACCACTTTTCTTTTCTTTCTTTCTTTTCTTTTCTCTCTCTTTTTTTTTTTTTTTTTAAGAGGTTTTTGCTATAGGGCACGTGCACTCGCC
>NW_006160005.1:3790337-3816247 GCF_000334495.1 Tupaia belangeri chinensis | reverse complement strand
TATATATATACAAATATATATACACACACACACACACACTTTTTTAAAAATTTTATTTATTATCATTATTCTTCAATTTTGCCCAGAGATACAGACAGAAAGGGAGAGTGGGAAAGCAAGCTGCTAGGTTCGGGACTCGAACTGTGGTCAGCCATGTGGGAGTCCAGTGCCTCAACCACCACACCACCTGCTGGTCCCTACACAAACACACATACTTTTTTTTTTTAAAGAGAGATTTTTGCTAAAGGGCACACACACTCACTGGAGAGACAGACAGAAAGTGAGAAATCACCCCCTGGAAGGAGGGCCATGCTGCAATCCTTTCTCTTCCATTCTTCTCTCAGGATTTTAGGCACACACACACACCTGTCCAGTGTCAGTTTAAAACGACTGGGTCCGGGGCTCAAACTGCAGTCGACTACATGGGAATCCAGTGACCACGATGCCATCTGCTGGACCCATGAAACCACTTTTCATTTTAACTGTTGGAGAATATCTCATGGCCCATACTTTCCATGATTGTTATCTGTCCCTCTAAGTAGAATTTCATTTGCGTAATCCCAAAACTATATCTTTCAAACTAAACAAACCTCTGTCTAATTCACAGAGACCAGAATTGAGGCTAATGTATGTTTGTCCTTGAATGGTTCCCTTTTTAAAATACGAGGTCGTCAGAAAAGTTGTGATGCACTTTTGCATTAGAAAAACAGAAAAGTACATCAGGACTTTTCCAACAACTCAGTAGACTTTTTTAAAAAAAAGTTTGTTGTTTTTTTTTCCAATGTGGGAGAGGAGAGAGAGAAAAGTCATCCAGAATCACAGGCACATGCCCAGTGCACCCAGGAAGCCAGGCCTTCCCACATCACGGAGTGTTTGCTACCACTGCACCACCAGAGCTGATCTGTAGAACTCCGTTTTATGCTTAGAATACTCTTTTATTTTATTTTATTTTATTTTTATTTTTTCTTATTGTTTTTACACTCAATCACTGTAGATCTTTACAACATAGAAATAATTTTTTCCAGCACCCATCCCCTGTGGGTTAGTCCTTATTTTTAACATTTACCTCTCACTTTCTGTCATTCCATGTAAAAAGAGACTGAAGGTCTCAGACTGTCCTTATTGGGAAGTTGCTCCTATAATTTTGCTCCTATAGAGTTGCTCTGTATCTATCCATCCTCTTTTTGAGGACTACATCCTGGTATGACAGCCTACCCTATTCTCAGTCCACATGGCTGAGAAGTGCTGTTCCACAATGGGAGCATGCTCAAAGCTCAAGAGGATGGTGCGCACCTCCCAGCCCCACCCTCATCTGCCATGAGCTGCTCAGCCTTGGGCTTAGGACTCTATTAAAGCTAATGAGACACAAAGAGTGTTTCACTGGGACTTCGGGGAAAGGGATTTTGCATTTTTGTGCTACAGAAAACTTAGAATATGAAAGGGCTGGAGCTGCCACCACCATCTGGCCTACCACATGATGGTGAGAAGAAAGCCAATGAAACTGAAGTGATCATGTAAAAGATAAAAGTACTGGGGCTTGGGACCAGCCCTTGGTGTAAGGGCTATGTCACTGGACTCCCATGTAGTCGACTGCCATTTGAGCCCCGGACCCAGTGGCTTAAACTCACCACTCACTGGAGAGACAGACAGAAAGTGAGAAATCACCCCCTGGAAGGAGGGCCATGCTGCAATCCTTTCTCTTCCATTCTTCTCTCAGGATTTTAGGCACACACACACACCTGTCCAGTGTCAGTTTAAAACGACTGGGTCCGGGGCTCAAACTGCAGTCGACTACATGGGAATCCAGTGACCACGATGCCATCTGCTGGACCCATGAAACCACTTTTCATTTTAACTGTTGGAGAATATCTCATGGCCCATACTTTCCATGATTGTTATCTGTCCCTCTAAGTAGAATTTCATTTGCGTAATCCCAAAACTATATCTTTCAAACTAAACAAACCTCTGTCTAATTCACAGAGACCAGAATTGAGGCTAATGTATGTTTGTCCTTGAATGGTTCCCTTTTTAAAATACGAGGTCGTCAGAAAAGTTGTGATGCACTTTTGCATTAGAAAAACAGAAAAGTACATCAGGACTTTTCCAACAACTCAGTAGACTTTTTTAAAAAAAAGTTTGTTGTTTTTTTTTCCAAGGTGGGAGAGGAGAGAGAGAAAAGCCATCCAGAATCACAGGCACATGCCCAGTGCACCCAGGAAGCCAGGCCTTCCCACATCACGGAGTGTTTGCTACCACTGCACCACCAGAGCTGATCTGTAGAACTCCGTTTTATGCTTAGAATACTCTTTTATTTTATTTTATTTTATTTTTATTTTTTCTTATTGTTTTTACACTCAATCACTGTAGATCTTTACAACATAGAAATAATTTTTTCCAGCACCCATCCCCTGTGGGTTAGTCCTTATTTTTAACATTTACCTCTCACTTTCTGTCATTCCATGTAAAAAGAGACTGAAGGTCTCAGACTGTCCTTATTGGGAAGTTGCTCCTATAATTTTGCTCCTATAGAGTTGCTCTGTATCTATCCATCCTCTTTTTGAGGACTACATCCTGGTATGACAGCCTACCCTATTCTCAGTCCACATGGCTGAGAAGTGCTGTTCCACAATGGGAGCATGCTCAAAGCTCAAGAGGATGGTGCGCACCTCCCAGCCCCACCCTCATCTGCCATGAGCTGCTCAGCCTTGGGCTTAGGACTCTATTAAAGCTAATGAGACACAAAGAGTGTTTCACTGGGACTTCGGGGAAAGGGATTTTGCATTTTTGTGCTACAGAAAACTTAGAATATGAAAGGGCTGGAGCTGCCACCACCATCTGGCCTACCACATGATGGTGAGAAGAAAGCCAATGAAACTGAAGTGATCATGTAAAAGATAAAAGTACTGGGGCTTGGGACCAGCCCTTGGTGTAAGGGCTATGTCACTGGACTCCCATGTAGTCGACTGCCATTTGAGCCCCGGACCCAGTGGCTTAAACTCACGCCAGGGGCATGTGCAGCCATGCCCAAGATCCTGAGAGGAGATTGGAGGAGAAGGGATGGGGGTGTGGCCATCCCTTCTCATTTCTCATTTTCTGTCTCACTGTCTCTCTCTTTCATTCTGGTGAACGCACGCACCCTATAGCAAAAACTTCTCCAAAAAAATGAAAGTACTGGGGTTCACAATCATTATGTTGAGGCCCAAACTTAGTTGTGCTTAAAGCTGGACCTAGCCTTGAAAATGTCATCTTATATAAACCAATAATTTTTCATTTTAATGAAGCCAATTTGGGTTAACGTCACTTGAAGCTAGAGGAATTCTTACTAATACATTAGTGAGAAGACATTTTTATTCTTGAAAACATGACCATCTGAAAACAAATTAAAGGCAAAGGAAGAAAAAAAGTTGGAAATGGGAAGGACCTTGTAGATGAACTAAGTGCAACCCCATTAATTTTAAGAGGAGGAAACTGAGTCAGGGAGGTAAAGTCTAGCATGTGATCATATACTAGCATAGTGATAGAGGTGAGAATACAACCTAGATAGGATATTCAGCTCTCTTTGTCACTCCTTCAAAATATACATAAATCTCCTTTTCTAAAAGGTAATATCTTTTCTAGTTACAAGTAGAAGGACATCCCATGTTACTGGACTAGAAAAATTAATATAATCAAAATGTCAGTTCTACCCAAATTAATCTACATATTTAACACAATCTCAATCAAATTACCAGAGACACTCTTCACAGATCTAGAAAAGACAATTAGAGAATTTGTCTGGAATCATTAAAGACCCCATATGGCCAAAACAACCATGTGCAAGAAGAGAGAAGTAGGAGGCATCGTACTTCCCTGTTCCCAAAAATGTATTACAAAACTGAGATAATCAAAATAGCAAGGTATTGGCACAAAATTAGACACATGGACCAATGGAACAGATAGCGACTACAGAAATAAATCCCAAAACATATATCCAACAGATTTTTGACAAAGGGCACCAATCAATTCAGTGAGAAAAACTCTCTTTGATAAATGGTGCTGGAAAAACTGGGTATCCACCTGCAGAAAGATAAAACTGACTTCTTATCTCTCATCATTAACACAAATCAACTCAAAATGGACCAAAGATCTAAACCTAAGTCCTCCAACTATAAAACTACTGGTAGAAAACACCAGGGAAACTCTTGGAGACATCAGAGTAGGCAGACTTCTTAAATAAGATCTCCAAAGTACAGACAATAATCCCCCAAATGGACAAGTGGGATTAGATCAGATTAAGAAGTTTCTGCACAGCAAAAGAAACAATAATTAGTGTAAATAGGCAATCCTCAGAATGGAGAATATATCTATAAACTATGCCTCAGATAAGGGACTGATAACTAGAATATACAGGAAACTCAAGCAGTTTACCCAGAAAAAAAAAAAATCAACCCAATTAAAAGATGGGCAACCATCTGAACAAATAACTCTCTAAGGAAGACATATGAACAGTAAAAAAGTATATAAAAATGCTCAAAATCCCATATTGTAAGGTAAATGTAAATCAAAACCACAAGAAGATGCCACTGAACCCCAATCAGAATGGCTAAGATAAAAAATAAAATAAAAAATAAATGACAAGTGCTGGCAAGGCTATGGGAAAAGGAAACTCTTCTACACTGTTGGTGGGAATATAAGTTAGTATAGCCACTGTGGAGAACAATATGGAGGTTCCTCAAAGATCTACAAATAGAACTACCATATAATCCAGCAACTCCACTCCTGAGTATCTACCCAAACGATAGGAAAACACTAATCAGGAAAGTACTTACACATCCATGTTAATTGTGGCATTATTCACAATTGCTAAGACATGGAACAAATCCAAGTGTCCACAAACAGATTGAATGAATTGAAAAAGTATGGCACATATACACTATGGAATACTACTCAATCATAACAAAACAATAGGACCTTGCATTTTATAGAAAGTGGATGAATATGGAAGATTTACTGCTGATGAAGCAAGTCAGACTATGAAAGAGAGATATTGTATGTCTCCACTTAATATATACTGAGTGTTTGCATTCTATGTTGGAAACTGAAATATAAGAGGATATAGAAACATGGAAAATGGTCACAGATACTGGAGACAGTGTGGGAGGAGGATGGGGGTGGGGAGTGAGAAGAAGGGAATTAAGAAAAAAATCAAGAGGCAAGACATTAAAGGGATACAGAAATGGAGGATTGTCTGTTGATGATAATAAGTATAATATCTTTAACTGGACTGGTGTGCAGTGTATTCATGCTGGGAAAATTCATTTTACAAGTTGTGGTGATGTACAGTGGTTGAATATATAAAATAAATTTTATATCAAATTTAAAGGGGGTTAAAGAAAAAGGTTTTTTGTTTGTTTGTTTGTTCGCCATAGGATGCATGCACTTATCAGAGAGAGGCAGAGAGAGAGGAGAGAGAGAAAAAGAGAGAAAGAATAGGAGATTGGTCCCTTCCTCCTGTCAGGGTGTGGCCATGTCAGTCCCCTGTCTTCTCTCCTCTTGGGATTTTGGCCATGCACACACTCATGTCCAGTGCATTTTTCAGGCCACCAGGTCTGGGACTCAAAACGTGAAGTTGGTCATGTGGGATCCAGCATCTTTACCACCACGCCACTGGTTGGAACTACATATATGTATCTTAGCTACACTAGAAATGAAGTCTTTCTAAGATTCTGATTCTACACTTCTCAGTTTGCCCAGACCTGAGGTTTTGTGTCCTTTACATAGAAAAACAAACAAGCAAACAAACAAACAAACAAAAAAAAAACACAAAGAAAAAAACAGTCTCATAGGTTGTTGGCATCAAAAGTCACTTCTTTTATAACTGCAAAATCTGCTTAGACATTTACTGATCTGATTTTAATTTCCTATATTCTCCCTGAAATGTTGGACTTGCCCATTTCTTTCTTGTGAGTCCAGTAATGCATTTAAATTTGTGTGTGTGAGTGTGTGTGTGTGTATTCTCTCCAGTGATTTTCGATGTGTGTAGTGAAAAAGTTTTCAGGTTACTGTAGTGTACCAAACGCAGATCATGAGTTGGACATGCTTTTGTTTTGTTTTGTTTTCTGTTGATTGCACATGAAGATCTCCTGGTTAAATATATTCTTACAGGTATATAGTGGAATATGACAATCTTGATTGAGTTCTGTGACCTTCTCTATAGTGTTCCATTTGCTTAGTTGACTGGGGTCTTTGCAGTGACTGTTCTAGGTACCTCATGTCACTCACAGACAATGTTTTATGCCTCACTGTGCAACCTTCTTGCCTCTCATCCAGGGCTTTCCTGATGTTATTGACGCATGTATCACTATGGGGCTCTTATCTTCTTCTTCTTTTTTTTTTTTTAGAGGTTTTTGCTATAGGGCTCGTGTGCTCGTCAGAAAGACAGAGAGACAGAGACAGAAGGCAAGAAATCATTCCCCAGGGGGGATAGCCATGCCACAATCCCTTCTCCTCCATTCTCCTCTTGGGATCTTGGGCACGCATGCACACACACCTGGCATGAGTTTAAGCCATGGGCCTGGACTTGAATGGTGGTCAACTACATGGGAGTCCAGCAACATAGCCATTATGCTAACTGCTGGTCCCAGACACGTGCAATTTCTTGATCTAGCCAGACTAGTGATGCTGTGGGTGAAGACATGGGCATACCACTGGCTTGCTTCTATCACAGGTTCAGTCTTTGAGTATGGTGGATTTGTCATGAATGCTGCCTTGTTACTCTGGGCTCTGGCTTTCCAGATGGCTGCTTGACAGACTGGAAAGTAAATCCATAAGTATAAGAAAAGTCAATGTCACATGGACAACTTTGATCAAAGGAACACAAGAGCCAGAAGGAAAACTCTTCTCAGGGACTAGACAGTGGTAATTCATTTGGATCCACATAAGTAAAGTCCTGGTGGGACCAGCAGTTAGCGTAATGGCTATGTTGATGGACTCCCATGTAGTTCACTGTGGTTCGAGTCCTGGACCTGGTGGTTTAAACTCATGATGGGCATGTGTGCGTGCGTGCCCAAGATCCTGAAAAGAGAATGGAGAGATTTTTTTGCGGCGTGGCCCCCCCCCCCCCCCCAGGGGGGTTGATTTCTTGCTTTCTGTCTCTCTGTCTCTCTGCTGAGCGCACACACCCTATAGCAAAAACATCTAAAAAAAAAAAACACACACACAAAAAACAAAAACAAACAAAAAACAGAAAAAAAGAAAGAAAAGTCCTGGGTTCACATCCTAGGACCTCCCTGAGAATGTCAGGCACATGATCCACATGGCTTAGACTAGGGGTCATGGCATGAAGACCCTGCTGGGGGGGCTGATCTCTTTCTCTCTCTCTCTTTCACTCTCTCCTAAAATGAGCTTCTAAAATATGTAGCAGTTTTAGGCAGTTTCTTTGAAGACATCCTGAGAGACTGAACAATCAACTGTGCTTAATATAGAAGCTGTGATATAATTTCTTAAATATAATTCTTTATAATTCTTTTGCTCTCCCTGGAGTTGTACTCAACTATATATGCTTAATAGCTCAGAATTTGTTCTCACTCCATCTTCTATAAACTCGGGCTTCTAGCCATCTTATAGCCCTTCTATGCCACCTTATAGCCCTTCTTTTTGTTTCCAATCAGGTAATGTTTGAAGGAAGACAGAAAGTCTCTGTGATAAAAATAAAAATTCTTTCCTTTTTAATCTTTTTTTTTTCTGCTATAGAGTATGTGCACTCATCAGAGAGGGACAGAGAGAGAGGGAAAGTGAGAAATCACTCTTCAGAGGATATGGCCACTCCACAATCCCTTCTCCATTTTCCTATCAGGCTGTGCTCACATGCACATGCACCAGGAATGTTTTTTAGGCTACCAGGTCCAGGACTCAAACTGTGGAGTTAGCTGTGTGGAATCTAGCAGCTTAACCACCACACTACCTGCTGGCACTCCATTGTTTGTTTGTTTGTTTGTTTGTTTAGTATGGATATCAGGTTGGAAGAGACCCTCAAAGCTTCCACGCTTCCTACCTTATGGCCATGCTGGATCTTGGTGCCAGATCTAGGCAATGCAGACAAGGTGTATGGAAATCATTTGCATTACAAGACCTCAGCAGTGCTGAAGGAAGCCATCTTCTAGATTTACATTATAGGCTGTAAGTCCTTGAACTGTATACCCCCTTCTTTGGTTTACATAATAAAATGTAACAGTGGGCACTGATAGGGCCCAAGAAATCCCCCTGGTGCTGTTACATCCTATTTCTTTTTGTTGAACAAATTATCTTTTCTAGCTATGCCTCTCTGCTGAATCTGCAGGATACTTCTGATAGCAATCTTCATTTTAAATTTAAAGCTCTCTAAACTTTCATTGTGAGAACAACATTCTGAACATAGTACTTTATCACCAGGAGAATGTTACATGGAAATACTTAATCATAAAATCTCAGAATCTGAGAGCTAGAGGAATCCACTGCGGTGCATAGTACAATATATGGGAGAGATTCAATATACACTAAAAGACTAAACAAGTTTAGATGGAAACATATAAATGGGTAAAAAGATCTAGGAGACTCAGAATGGATTTAGATGCTGGATTTAGTCTTGCTGGTAATAACCTGGGGGCTTTGAGTAAGCCATTTATTCCATCTGGTCCTAAAATGAAACTCTGAACACCTTCCTATGTGTGGTGAAATCCCAGGAAAAGTAGGAGACAAAAGTCTCTGCCTCCTAGTTTGGAATGTGAGAAGATTCTAGCAACCAGAGGGCAGGCAGGCAATCTAATCTGAGACAATTGACTGGTCCCACCTAGAATACTGACTCTACAGCAAATGACTTGTAAGGCAAGTAACCATTTTGAGTCCATTTGGATGGTCCCAATGGGGTCAGCTGTAGCAACAACAACGCCCAACCACAATGCTCCTAGGGCATGTTACACCTGCATTGATTCCTACATGAGAAATCTAAGGCTGGATCTAAGCCTGCATCTTCAACCTTGCTATGAACTCTGTGATACCATTCCCATCCACAGAGTTTCTAACTCTTGCAACCAAGAACCCTACTAGCAGAAGACTGAACATTTCTCCTATGTTCCTGAAATCCCACAAAACGTTGTGTGATGCTTTGGATTTTGCAAAGCACTTCTATATACACGGTCTTACTTCATCTTCAAAATAACTATCGGGGATGCTTTTGTAACTGTTTTACATGGATGGGAAGAAATGAAATTCACCAGGTCAACAACTTGCTCAATGCTACACAACCAGTTCAGGTGAGGGCAGTGTTGTGCCTCATTAAATTCCTTGTATTTTTTCTATGTCCTCACAGGAACCCTGGCCAGATTCAAATGTGATCATGAACATGAAGTTGCATTCTAATAGAAGAGTACTAAATGATTATTACTGTTCAAGGTCACCCATGGAGGAGAAAGAAGAAATGAAATGTGAAGGCAGATCTCCCAAATTCCAGTTCAGTGCTACTTCCTTTATTCTGTACCCCTTCCCTCCAAAGGAATGCTCTTTCTAATTAAATTTATAGGTTACTTTTCTGGTACTAATTTTTGCATGTGGTTTTAGCGTAGAAATATGACATTTCTTGCCTTTGTTCTAAGAATTCAAGAAACCTTTGCATGGTGTTTTTTGTTTGATTTGTTTTGTTTTGTTTTACTTTTTGATAGTGCCTCACTACTGCAATTCTGCTTCCTCAGCCTCCCAACTCAGACTATATGTGCAAGCCATCATACCTGGATCTTTCCATATTGAGTCTTGCTATATTGCCCAGGCCAGCTGCATGCTCCTGATCCTCCTACCTTAGCTTCCAGGTCACTGGGATTACACCATTTTACCCAGTTTTAAGTTGGACCAGGAATCAAACATGGGTTTTCCATGTATGCCAGCCTGGACAGCCCAGTGTTTTAGCAGCCCATGTCACGATGGTGGCCTTTATGATGTATTTGAGAGCCACACAAAAATGTCTATCTAAACCCCATCTAACTATAACAGAGAATTAACCCACATCTTTTAAGTGAATTTAAAATAATGTTGCAGAATCTGCTGTAATTATCGCATACCCTCCACATTGTCCTAATATTATTCCTTTCTCAGTCTTCTTGTTAAATCTCATGACTTAATCACATCCCTTGACATTTTTGGCAGCCTCTAATCTCCTCGTAGAGAGGAAGAAAACCAGGTGGGCAGAGGGATGGAGACAGGCAGCATCCAATTAGTAGTAATTGCTGTGCAGATGAAAATGAAATAGAATTGAAATGATCTCCACTGACCATACAAAACTCAAGCAGCTAAGAGGGAAAGAAGCAAACCCATTATAAACCCACGAATCAGGCCAGGTGAAATAGTGTAGGAGTAGTGCAATACTCTGCAATACTAAGGCCAAATGGTAAAGTCATGAATTCGCATCCAGAAGTCTCCCTCTTTATACCCATGCCCACGATCCTAGTCAGCTGAGGCCGGGGGTGGATTGTGGTGTGGAGATTCTATTGGTAGTCTCTCTCTCGTCAAAGATGTAGATAAATAGGCCATAGAAACAAAACAAAATTACAAAAAAAAAAAAACAAAAACAACAAGAATATGATGGCAGTAGTAGGTGGGTTGGGTGGCATGAACAGCCAATTCCTTCCGAGAAACCTTTTCAATAAGCAAAATGACTGAAAGCCTTAACCAGGGACATGATTTATGCCAACACAGGGAAGGTAGGGACAGACCAATAATAATCATGACAATGAACCTGTTATTTAGATAGCACTTTAGAGTTTGCTAAGTGAGGTAGGCAGACCAGTCAATAGTTCCATCTTATATATGAGAAAATGGACTCCAAGATGTTAAGAGACCTGCCAAACCTCACATAGCCATTAAGCGCTAGAGCCAGGAGTCAAGCCAAGGTGTTGTGAGCAGAGGTGGGAAGGATAGAAAAGGAAGGAAAGATAAAAAAATAAAAATAAGGGGAGATGGTTGAGAAGGCAAGTGGGAAGAAATATGGAATAGAGCCATCTGTCATGACAACAAATGGACTGAAAAGAATGATATTGATAAAATATCCACCATGATAAAATAATTCAACATAGAAGGAGTGGAAGGCACAGAATCTCAGTCAAATAGAAACAGAACAAAGGACTGACCACCATTACTTCAACACCAAGACCCTCACAGATCTTTTAAAAATTATTTATCATAATGATTTCTAAAGCAAAGCCAACCAACCAAACAACAACAACAAAAACAAAAACAAAAAAACAACATAAAGGACCAGAATTTACATTTCACATTTTTTTCGTGATACTTTTGACATATGATGGCCTGTTCCCAATATTTGGAAGGCATTCACTGCTGTCAAGATTGAGAGTCACGAAGGGACATGAGGACTGTATTTCATATGCTCTCCTCCATAGAGGATGCATTAATGTGAGTTTCTTACTTTTTCCTTGTTACCTTTTCCTTAAAACTGACTAATTATCTTGAATACTTCTCATGATCTTTCCTTTAAGACAGACCAAGCATGCTTCTAGACCTCTTCTCTGGTAACAATGGAGGTTGAATTGATTCAGTTGGAAAGATACACTCTGGCCTCTGATTATTTCCTCACAAAGGTCCAGACTCCAGTTCAAATTCCAGAAGCTTGGCTCCTGTGATGATCAAAATCCCAGTGATAATTTTACTTAGAAGATTATCTTCAGTACCTTTCTATGGGGGTTTTCAAAATTTAATAAAAATATGTGTAACAAAAGAAAAACTATCAATGTATTTCAAAACTTTAGCACCAAAATAAATTCATACTTTAATTCCATTTCTTCCACAAACTTGTTGAAGTCCCTTCATGTATTCTGTGTGTATGTGTATGTGTGAGATAAAGCAGGGCCATGATTTTAGGAAAAGAAGAAGGAAAACATAGGATCTTCCCTCGCCGACTGCACCTTAGCAATATTCTAGTATAAGTGAAGGTTATATCTCTAAGGAGTCCCCCAGTCTTAAAAAGGGCAAATCTATCCGAAAGATTTGCAACTGTTATCATCAATATCCCAGGGGGAGTCTACAGTGCCCACTATACTAACCACACAGCCAACCTGGCTATCAGACAGTACCAAAGGGTGTGTTGTGAACCAGCATGGTTGTCTTAAATAATCTTAAATCAAAAATCTCAAACACAAATTACTCAGTAATATATCCATTTCTTCTTCAATCTACTTATGCTTTTAGAATAAACAATCTCTCAGTGATAATTTGCTGAATAATGCATTTCCTATTTTGTTTTCATTGATTTGAGCTGTCTAGGAATGACCCCAGTCAACTTTGAAAGGATTACTCTCTAATTTTCAAATTTGGTGAATGGACTAGATTAGTTTCTCAGTCACCATTCATGGTTTAACAAAAAAAAATGGATTGGGTATCCTTTTTTTTTTTTTAAATAGAAATTTTTGCTATATAATGCGTATACTAGTCAGAGAGACAGAAAGTGGGAAATCAGCCCCTGAGGGGGAATGGCCAAGCCACAATACCCTCTCCTTCACTCTCCTCTCTGGATTTTGGGCACACATCCACATGCACCCTGCACAAATTTCAAGCTGCCAGACCCAAGCCACAGTCAACCATGTGGAAGTCCAGGGCCTTAACCACTATGCCACCTGCTGGCCCCAGATTGAATCTCTTCTTAGCCTTTTCTGTCAAATGAAAGCAATATTATTGTTGTTGTTCTCATTATCAGTTGGCAAGTATATTATTTGTAGATTTTTCTATCATTTTAATTGTTCTTCTGGTTTGTTTATTCACAATAAATAGAGTGTGAGTTTTGATGCTTTGAGTTCAAAGCATCAAGAACTATGGAACTGCTTGTGGGATACCTGGGACCAGTGCTATGGAATAAACATTTATGTCTCTATCCCTCAGATTCATATGGTGAAGCCTAAATCTCCAGTGTGATAGGATGAGGAGGTGAGGCTTTTGGGAGGTAATTAAGTCACAGGGATAAAGTCCTCATCAATGGGTTAGTGTCCTTAGGAGAAGAGACATAAGGGAGATGATCTTTCTCTCACTGCCTTATGAGGACAGGAGACAAAGGCCATTTACAAAACAGGAAGTGAGTTCTCACTAGACAGTGGATCTGCCAGCACCGTAATCTTGAACTTTTAGTTTCTGGAATGGTGAGAAATAAATCTGTTGCTTAAGACACACCATCTATGGACTTTGTCATAGCAGCTTAAACTGATTAAGACAAACATATAAAAGAGCAAATCTCCTGGAGAGCACAGTTTAGGAAGCACCAATCTGTTGGATTATACTAAAATCCTATAGCACAAAACCCAAAACAAACAATAACCAACCATAGCAAAACCTACAACAAATCCCAGACCTGAAATAATAAATAATACAGCTAACAAACATCTTCATTAATAAAGATCTTGTTTACATCTTTTAAAGTGATCAGTAATCATCCAGCTTAAGTAATATATTCTACTTCATCAAACGACACCATGGTTATTAGAGCCAGTGAGAAACTGCAAATGCATTCAAGCTTTAATCGTTTTTGGCTCTCACACAGGGACGTAGGCTCAGTCAGTCAAGACTGTCAGTTGACACTTATGAAGCATCAATTATTTTCCAGGTTTATTCATAATTAATGGATTATAATAAACAGTGTGTCCTAATGGTAAGGAATGAGGGCATCAAATCAGACAGACATGAATCTGAATCCTGATTCACCAAGTGCACGTTTCTACACTCTCCATGCCTCATTTTCATCATGTATAAAATGGGGACAGTTCCTGGTTCCTAAGTTGGTTGAGGATGACATGAGATCACGTAAAAATGCTTAGCCTACTGCCCGGCACATAATAACTGCTTCATAAATGCTCAGTCTTACTTTATGAACTTCACCTCATGAGTTTATTCATTGTTTTTTTTTTCCTTTTATGGATAACAACTTTATCTTTGAAATATGTATAGCCTCAGAAATGCTGGGGTAGCCAGCAAGTTTCCGCATCCAGACTGATATTTACCTACCTGCCATTTACAAATCATTTGGCTTTCAAGTGAAAATCCTTAGAGAGACTTATTATTATACGCAGGTTTTTGAAGGTCTCCTTTCATACCTTATCACAGAGTGTGTTTCTGAGGAGAGCTATGAAAACTACAGGGAAGCAAAGAGGCCATTCTGTACTCACGCATACTTTGTGAGAGTTTGCAGTGACTGACATTTCAATGCCAGGGAGAGACAGGAAAGAAAGGAGGTGTGTTTTCTGTAATGCTCAAGCTCCTTTAATGCCTCAATGGGAACCCAATGCCATCTGAGAGCTGCCTGGATCACAATAAATGCTTCTAGGGAGATGCCAATAGGAGTGAACCAAGGCTGAGGTTCCCGACAGTCTAATGGGACTACAGGCCCAAGAACTTGCTTAGCAAAGTCGAGAATGCAAATTAGGTGTTATGGGAAATACCGTGAAGTGCTTTGTCCTAATGCCCTTTCCAGAACCTTTTTTCACTGGTCTGTCTTTATTTTTAGGGTCTGGTAAAGCTCACAGGAAAGAAAAGAAGGAGGAACATGAGGAAGAGGGAAAGAAGGAGAAAGATATAAAGAAAGAGAGAGGAAGGAGGACAAAGAGGAAGAGGAGGGAGGAGGGGAAGGAAAAAAAAGAGGGAAGGAGGTTTCCTAGCCATAAGTAACAATGAGAGAAAGCACAGACTTCTGTTTTGTGAGAGAGAGAAACTCCTTCTGTTAGTTTAAGGTAGGTATCTGTTACTTGCAGCTCAACACAATCCTGACTGAAAAGAGGATGACCTTGGAAGTCTGACTGAAGTTAGAGAGACTGGTGCTGGCAGTTACAGCAGTATCCTGGAAGGTAACAGTGGCCTGGGAGATAGAGAATCCACATGCTTTCACTCATTCATTTGTTGTTTAACTCAGTCTTATTTTTAAGTTTATTTATTCCATTAGTGAGAGGCAAAGAGAGAGAGGGAGTGAGAAAGAGAGAAAATATTTTCAACAGGGTCTGAATGCTGCAATCCACCCCCAGCTTCAGCTGACTCAACCCCTCCCTCCCATCATGGGCATGTGCACACCTGGCACACCCAAGGAAGTCTCTGGATGACAACTGGTAACCCTCCCATGTGGGTCTGCCTTGAAAAGCATGATACTTCATTGCTGTACATCCTCTGGCCCCTACTCAGTTATTTAAATATGCACCAAGTGCTTCTCTAGAGACCTGTGACTGGAGGGAGCCAAGTGGATGAGAATCACACTTACAGTCATTCACACTTGGGAAGGATATGAGAAATTACTCCTATCTTCATGGGGCCAGCAGGTGGCATGGTGGCTAAGGGTGCTGGACTCCCACCTGGCCAACCGTGGTTGGTTACAAATTTTTAAAAAAATAAATAAATAAAAGTAAATAAATAAAATAAAGTTAAATAAAACTATTCTCTTTTTTGAGGGTTTTTTTTTTTTTTCTATAGGGCACGTGTGCTCACCAGAAAGACAGAAAGGGAGAGAGAGAGACAGAAAGCAAGAAATCACCCAACAGGGGGCATGGTCACGCCTCAATCCCTTCTCCTCCATTCTCCTCTCGGGATCTTGGGCATGCAGCACACACGCCTGGCGTGAGTTTAAGCCTCCAGTTCCAGGACTCGAACCACGGTCGACTACATGAGAGTCCAGTGACATAGCCATTACACTAACTGCTGGTCCCTCAAATTATTATTATTATTATTATTTTTGGAGAGGTTTTTGTTATAGGGCACGTGCGCTTGCCAGGCAGACAGAGAGAAACAGAGAGGCAGAAAGCAAGAAATCATCCACCAGGGGGGATGGTCATGCCGCAATCCCTTCTCTTCCATTCTCCTCTCGGGATCTTGGGCATGCACACACATGTGCCCGGCATGAGTTTTAAGCCACCAGGTCCGGGACTCGAACCGCGGTCAACTACGTGGGAGTCCAGCGACATAGCCATTATGCTAACTGCTGGTTCCCCCTCAAATTATTCTTAAAAAAAATAAAAAGTCTTACCTGCTCCCCAGTAACCAACCCCCTCTATGACACCTACCATACAGTTCCTTCTCTAACTGTGAGAGGTTGTTAACTGAGCTATAATCCACCTCCTTATTACATTCATCCACTGGCCACAGCACTACTATCTGTGCTTTCCAGATTATTCCTCTGAAATACACCTAGAGGCTAAACCCAGTGCAGAGGTGGTGGGGGTGGTGGAGTATACACAGACAAAAGCAACAACGCAAAGTAGTCTAAATTTTCTTTAAAATCATGTTTTATCTTAAGAATTCAAGAACATAAGAAAGCTTAAAAGTGGAATCTTGGTTTCCTGTAATATATAAACTACATTCATATTTCTTACCAAGAAACAAATTGGTCTTTGAAGAACCTTTGCCACATTTATCTTGTGGCTGCCATACCTTCACTCTTCAGGCAATAAGGCCATAGCAGTATCTACAATAACAGTTGCTATTTATTTAAAAACTACAATATGTAATATTATTTTATATTATTTTATCCATATTAAAAATGAAAAAAGCCCATGAAGTTTAGATATAATAAGTTATTTTTTTCCAAGATTTCAAAGCCAGTATAGTGAAAATAATATTTAAATCCAGTTTTGAAGATCTTCAAAGCTCATCCTTTACACTACAAAACTTGCCATTAGCAAGCAATAGTCTCACATATAAAGAGACAACCTTTTTTGGGAACCAGCAGTTAGCGTAATGGCTATGTCGCTGGACTCCCACGTAGCCGACCGTGGTTCGCGTCCCGGACCCGGTGGCTTAAAACTCATGCCAGGCGTGTGTGCGTGCGGGCCCAAGATACCGAGAGGAGAATGGGGGAGAAGGGATTGCAGTGTGACCATCCCCCCTGGGGGGGGATTTCTCGCTTTCTGTCTCTATGTCTCTCTCTGTCTGTCTGGCGAGCGCCCGCACCCTATAGCGAAAAACCTCTCCAAAAAAAAAAAAAAAAAAGAGAGAGACAACCTTTTTTTTTAACTTTTTTTAAAAATTTTTAAAATATTTTTTATTTATTATCATCATACTCTTGTTTATATAACCTTGAATTGCATATGACTTTACAGTGTATTACATTGCTTTTTCAAAAGGGATTGCCATGCGTGTCAGTCAATACAGAGACATTAAACTCCCTACTTCATCATTCAATAACTTTTCTTTGTTTTTTTCTGATCATTATTATTATTATTACAATTATTTTTTTAAACACTCAATCACAACCTTTTTATCTTCTCCAAATATCCTAGGGAGAAAAGGAAACTAAAATAAAACTACATTCCCTTTTTAAAATGGAATGATAAATTGGTAGGTACTCATTACTTAGAGAAAATGAAAAACAGAGCAGAGTTTGTTTTTAATTCACTACATCCCAGAAAGCCTGGAGACCATTTGAACACACCTATTGGAATTTTGAGTGCATGTGTATGATCACTAAAACTCCAGATACCTAGAAGAAAATGACCTGGCAAGATCAAAGAGGCAAGGTGAGAAACCCCTAAGATGGAGAGGTTCTCCATGCCAGGCTTAGGGAGACTGTGCTACCCTCAGTGAATATGAAGTGACTTTAGTGGACTGGTCCCATAGCCTAGTGACTAAGAGAACTGCATCCCACATGGCTAACTGAGGTTCGAATCCTGGCCCTGGTGGTTTGAAAAATACACTGGGTACATGTGCATGCATGTCCCAAATCTCGATAGGATGGAGAAATGGAAGAGAAGTAGGGTAACCATGCCCGATTAGGGGTGGGGGGTGCTTTCTCCCTCTCCCTCCTTCTCTCTCTGCCTCTCTCTGGTGAGTTCATGCACCCTCTGCCTTATAAACAAATTTTAAAAAATGAAGTGACTTTAGGAAAAAAAAAAAAAAAAGCAATATGAGGGGCTTCAGAGCCAATCTAAGAAATTTTTACAATACACGGAAGGTCCAAAAGTTACTGAGAAAGGGTAGGAAAGAAACAGACTGAATAAGTCTCCGTTTCACTGTTTCAGTCCATATGAAGTAGTATATTAGATTAGTGGTTCTTAGCTCTGGCTCACCCAACAGACCAGCTAGATCACTTGCTATAACTCAGATTGCTGGGCCCCACCCTCAGACTTTCTGATTCCTCGGCCTAGGCTGGTACCTAAGCTTGTGCACTTCTAAGCTGTTCGTAGGTGACTCTGACACTACACGGATAGGGGACACGCTTTGACAAACATTGACTCCTAAACAATTCCTAGGGCCAGTCAGACTGGAGGAGTGGAGACCCAGGCATCCCGGACCTGATGCATGGTCAGGGTAGACCTAGTGTCCACCGGTGACACTCCACATCATTAGTCAGCCAGGCATTTAGCAGGGCAGTTTATCACTGTGATCCACTTCCATAACAAGGGCCAAGGGAAAAGGTTAGACTTCAGAGTTAGACCTTATCCTAATTCTCTTTTATCTTTTATATTTTACTATAGGGTGTGTGCACTAGTCGGAGAGAGACAGAAGGAAAAAATGAGAAATCAGCCCCCCAGGGGGCATGATCATGCTGCAATCTCTTCTCCTGCACTCTCCACTCAGGATTTGGAACACATATGTGCTCTGTGCTCTGTGTGATTTTGAAGCCATTGGATTTGGAACTCAAACCACTTAGTTGGCCATGTGTGATCCAGTACCTTAACTACTGTGTCCCTGCTGGCCCCATCTTTTTTAAAAACTTTCTCCCATAAAAGAAGGAGACATACCTACACACAAACACACACACACACACACACACACACACTCACAGGCACTCCCCAAAAGGTCCTCATACCATGGCCCAACCACAGTCTCAGCCATCCAGCATCATGGGCACATGCAGTCACTCAGTGTGTACAAGAAGGTCTCAGGACACGAACCTGGGAATGTGCCACGTGACCTCCTCACATGACCTTCCCATCACAGTGCACTACATTTCTGCAGCACCCCAGCAGCTAGCTAGACCTTACCCTAATCCTTCTTCTAAATGGACCCAAGTGCAAATACTAGTTCTGTCAATGAACAGCAGTGCGTATGGGGGCAAGGCACGCTATCTCTCCAAGTTTCCTTTTCTCCTCTGCACCCAGGAGACTGAAGTACTAACTTATAGAATTATTATGAAACTTAAAGTGAGGAACCTGCAGATACAAAGATGTTCAAGCATTGATAGTGCTTCAGGAAACTGGATAAACCCATCCAACTTCCTCTGAAGCAGTCAATATTAACACTGGAGAGGTGAATCTGAGCCAACTTGAGGTGTCCCTCCTTGCTTGAGCCTGCCCCTGTGGACTGTAGCTTCAATGACACAAGGCTGGCTTAAAGGGAGACCTACCAATTAAGGATAGGTATTAAATTCTTGAAAGACTGATCAGCATCTGGACCTTTTGATCACTGTAGAAGGGGATGACAAGATCTAAACACTTTCATCAACACAAGGAATTCTGTGGGGCTTATGACCTCTCCTTACTTGGTTTCCAGTTGCAAATATAATTTTCTTCTTGGTGTCCCTGGACTCGGGGAAAAGCAAATGACCAAAGATATGTAGATCAGATGCAACCTGGTTGGTCACACTAATGTTCTCCCTGGTAAGTTTTGGTGATGGCACCAAATTCAGGTGGTGATTCTGGAATTCTGATTCTTTGTAATGTTACCTGTATGTGGATGAGATAATACCCCATAAACTCTTAACTTGTTCATTGAAGATGACATGACAAGAACCAGCAGATGGAGTAATGGTTATGTCACTAGACTCCCACATGGCCGACTATGGTTCGAGTCTCAGACCTCAAGGTTTGAAACTCATGCCAGGCATGTGTGGATGTACACCCAAGATCTTGGAAGGAGAATGGAGAAGGGATTACAATGTGGCCATTTCACCTAGGGGCTGTCTCTCTGGTAAATGCATGCACACAATAGCAAATATCTCTCAAAAAAAAAAAAGAAAGAAAGAAAGAAAGAAAGAAAGAAAGAAAGAAAGAAAGAAAGAAAGAAAGAAAGAAAGAAAAGGAGTCATGGCATTGTCATTTTCTAATAGAGACAACCCGAACAATAACCCCATGAAGCAGGGACACTAGGTGGTGTGGTGGTTAAGTGTTGGACTCTCACGTTTGACCACAGTTAAGTCCCAGACCTTGTGGTTTACTTCCTCACTTTGCACCTCCATTCACCCTACTCCCCATCTCTCTCTGGTCAAATTAAAAAGAAAAAAATAATAATAAATAAAATTAAATAAATAATTCTTTTAAAAAATAAAAAGCCCTGAACCTGTAATATGGATCCTCCTAAGTTTGATGACCTTAATTTTATTCTTAATTTTATATGTCAACCCATGTTCATCTTTTTGAGAGGGTAATTATAACTAGTATTGTCTATAGAATGGCATTGGAAAGCCATGCTAGTTGCTGTCTGACCTAATTAGGTATATAGCTTTTAGAATTTGTACTGGCTTCTTCAAAAAGAAAAGCTAAAGTTATTTTAGACACTGCAGCTACAATGACACAATGATACATGGGTCTAATGAGTAATTTTATCAAATTAATTATTTCTGAGAGGATAAATTTTTATGCTCAGAAAAATCATTCCAGTTTTTTTTTTAATGTTTTTACCTTTGTAACTAATTTTAAAGATCACACTGTGCCAGTTCTTTTTGCTCTGTGAGTTTCACAATGGCCTCCGTCAAAAGCAATAACACTCCAACTTGACCAAAACCCCAGTCTTTATAATCTTTCAGTGCTACCTGGCACCCTGACTGATTAAAGTCAGTTGGTTGAATTAGCTTCTAGAATTTTCACATTTTTAATATCATCACGTCAATAAGGCAGCTATGAGCAAGGAGGGCAGCTGAGCTCTTCCAAGTGGGAAACACTTGAATTAATCATCAGCCTCCAGTCACATCCCCCTCACCTTGATCAATAGGCAAATGAAGGTCTGTACATTGCAGAGGTGTTTTTCCTGAGGTCAGTAATGAGTGGATGGCTTCAATTTCTCAGCAGCTCACGTTTACCTCCTTATACTGTGGCCGAAGCTTCTAGAACTAGAAGCTAGCTATCTAGAACTACATTTCTTTCTTTTTTTTTTTTTTAGAACTACATTTCTAGGTAACATCAGATGAGATATCCTAGGAGGACATGCTACTTCACTGGTATATCTGTTGCATCTGAGCAAGAATGGTGAGGTCATTCATACAAAAGGTTAAAAAAAAAAAAAACAGTGATGAGGACAGATTCATTTCATAAGAATGTTATTACATGTGAGACAAGGACCCCTTCTAAGTTTCTTCATGGAGCAAAGGCATTGAACTCATACCCCAGACAGCACAGGGAAGAATTGATGTTGCAAAGCAGAGCCATCTAGAGTGGCATCAGAAGGAGTATTTTAGTCTCAGAAACCAACACCCAAATCCTTATCCCAGCATCCCAGTCTTACCTCCAGCAGAACACAAAACTCCAGGAAAACAATGCCATTGTTCTCATTTTGAACAATTTTATTTTATTTTTATAGGTAAGTTGTCCATTGACGGCTCCTAAGTCCCTTAGATGATGGTAGGTCTTTGTGCATGTGTGTTTTTGAGAAAGACAAAAAAAAAAAAAAAATAACAAACCAAACCAAAATTTGAAGACTGCTACTCTAAGAAGAGGAACTCTTGATAGTCTATTCTGTTTTCAGAGGTCAAGTTAGGTCTCTTCACTACAACACATGAACTGTGGGGAAAGTTAACTGAGTCATACTGAGAAATTTGATTAATGTCATATTTTGGAAGAAGCCCACTCTCTAGTGTAGTATAGCATTGGGGTAAAGGACACAGACCCAGAGCAGCTAGTCTACCTGGTCCCAATAGAGACGCCACCATTTACTAGCTGTATCACTTTAGTCAAGTTACCAACCTCTCTGTGCCTTAGTTTCCTCATCAATAAATTCAAATACTGGTAATAGTTATCTCATAGGGCTGTTATGTTGAGTAAATGAGTTAATATATGTAAAGTACTTAGAAGAGTGCCTGGCACGTAGAGAATGCTATGTAAGTACCAGCTATTATTATTTATGTTCAAATACTGTGCCATCCTTCTCCTTTTGTTCTATGCAAATTCCTCATGCTAATGCTATTTAGATTGGCCAACATCCAAAATTTAGACTTCTGCCATAATTATCTACATATGGCAGCACGATCGTTCCAGAACCACCCTAATGACTTTGATTAGAACCAATCACCTGTGCCTATTTACACAGCAGAATGATTGGCAGAGTTTTGGAAGGCCTGGATATTCCAATTACACTCTCATCGGGCATGGACTGGTTTGAGCAAATATGCCAGTCCGAATCATGCTAAAATAGGACCTGTTTTTGCACATTTTATACAACTTAATGAAGAAACCCAGGGGGGAAAAAAAAGAAAGTTGTAGAAAGAGGAAAAGACCCATTGATTCATTTGATAAAAGGCTGTTTGAGCTTCTATTGTGTTTTAAGCACTGGGCTCAAAATGTAAGCTTTATGACAGATTGAGTAGTGGGTAAGACATTCTCACCTATCAAGAGCTCATAGTCTAGTGGGGAAAATAGATTAGAAAAGCAATAAGTACTTCACAGAATAGGAAGGATTACATTGGTCATCTCAGTGGAGCACAGGGGAATTGCTTAGAATTATATGGTACTTTTCTTGACTTGAGAAGATGAGGTCCAAAGGTGGGAAAGAAAGAGATGAAAGATTAGTAGGAGCCAGCCACTTTGAGCAGGAGGATAAGAACATTCTGAAGAATGCCACATGCAAAAGTTCCGAGATGGAAGAGATAGAGAAGCAAGATATTAGTTCCTTGGGGTCCCTAAGGAAGGGCCAGTAAGTAGAAAGGGACAGGAAGTGGTTGCGGAGTTACTGACTCACTGTGCGAGGGAGATGCCTGTGGTGTGTCTAAGTACCACTGTCTACGTGGTTGTGTAAATGTACATGAGGACTGCTCCAAAAAAGGGGATGAAGCCGAGGAGCCATTAATCAACAATTAATTAACTTTCTGTGCAAAGGGAATAGGCTGGATGTATAGACTTTGTTAATATTGTTATTGGTTATCTATAAAAGGCATATGTTTCACCAAGCTCTTCTCTGATGATAATATGTATTGTCTAACTGTCTGGAAAAAACATATGCTGTGCTCAGCTGCCTGGAAAACAGATTTTGGAGGGGAAGTAGCAGGCCTGTAGTTGGGCTGGGAACTGAGTAGCTAAATCACAGAGCCACTCTGGTAGAAAAACAGCTCCCAGACCTGGGAGTCTCCACTGGAGCTACACAATATTATAGCCTGTGAAGATTTAGAAATGGCTGATGTCTGGGTCCTTGCCTCAGAAACCAATGTAGTAGGTCAGGGGTACAACCTGGGTAAAGGGATTTTTACAGTGCTCCCTAGGTGACTCTAACGTATCCAGGATTAAGAACCATCACCATACTTTTTGCTACCTAAGGTTTGCCCCTGGACCAGCAGCAAGACCTGGGGCTTGTTAGAAATTCTCTATCTCTGGTCCATTCTAGACCAACTGCATTTTAACAACATCCCCAGGTGACAGTTTGAGAAGCACTGACTCGTGCTGTGTATCAGACGCACCTTGATAGCTTATTAAAGTTACAGATTCCCACTTTCTACAGATTATGATTTAGGAGGTCCTGGGGAGTCTTCTATTTGCATATATTTTTATATTTTTTTCAAGTTTTGGAGAGTCTGATATGTAACTAACTAGAGATGAAAACCAGTCTTACTCTGCAGATAAAGCTCAGGGTGGAGGGATTTGGGTAAAATTACTCTTGTAGGAAGTGGGGGACAGGGGAGGCAGATGGTCCCCCTTTTCACATAAATGGAGCTCCACAGTGAGAAGGGGGACCAGGTAGTTTGTTGGAGGGCTGCACGGCCCTTGTAGCAGCACTAGGAACAGATGGAGACAATAAAGGAGCCCAAGGGTGACGTCATTCTTATTGTGCTCTGAAGTGACTCATGACTTCAGGGAAGTCTTCCAGAAAGTCGAGGAACAAAGTCGAAGTTTCCTTGTGTGTGTGTGTCTGTGTGTGTGTGTGTCGGGGGAGGGGAGGTAGTGCAACAGGACACTGTGTATGTGTTTGGGCATCCTTCCATTGTCATAAGAAAGTTGCGCCAGTTCAGGAATCCCTATGATTCATGCCTCCCACTGCCTTTCTCCACCACCTTCCTGCAGTGTGTACTTGGGAGAGAGCTTCAGGCCAAATAAACAGTGAGAGGGCAAAACAGCCACACGAGTTGGCCACAACTCACAGGCATTTCTTTCCTCTTCCTCTGTCAGAGGCAGCTGGGAGCAATTTGGAGTCCAGACCTGAATGCAGGGACACTTAGGCACAAAGGCCTTGGACGACTCCACCCTCACCCATCTTTGTCAGGCCAAAATGAGGACTCCCATTGCTGGGCACTTCGGTGCCTAGCACAGAGTCAAAGACACAGAATGAATGAATACATGGATAAAGATATGGTGTTTCTCTTGCAATTGTTCTTTTCATTCAATAGAGCAAGAGGCAGGCATCCCAGTATCACCTGTGTTGAGTGCTTTTACTTGAGTCTGCCTTCTTTTTTAGCAGTTCGGTATTTGTATTTTTATTTTGACAGAAACCACTTCTTGGGCTGAAGTATATAATTTCCCACCTGGCTCTTTGGTGGTACATCAGCCTTCACGTGCAGGGGTAAGAAAGTGGGTGTGAGAGCTTGATGTGCCAGGTGTGTGACCTCAGGGTCACTGGGTACATCACCTATTCTCTCCGCCATGTGGCTTCCAGGTGACTGTGCTCCTAGGTGGCCCTGGCAGAATCTGCCTGGGACTGATTGACAACAAGCCTGTGGGAATACCCCTCAGCTTGGCTTTCTCTCTCCCTCCAATTACCGAGGGAAGGAGTGGATTGAGAACATATTTAGAAAATGTGTTCATTGTTGCTTTTAAAAATCTCCTCTGTAATTAGGTTCTATGGGGGTAGTCAACCACGAAAAGCCACCACCAGTGCTGTCAAGTTCCATAAAACAAAAGAGAAACCAATTAATCAAAACGAAGAAGAGGCTGGCTGAGACTCAGCACCTGTCTTAGCCAATCCACACCTACACCCACCCAGACGGCAGCCGTGACTAGCAGGTGAGCCCCATTCTGCCTGGGTAGGTTGAGAGCCTGTATTGAGGTGGGAGAGTCACTGAGTCTTTAACCTGTCTCCCAAGAATCCATCTCACCAATGACAGGGCCAGCAATTTTGTTGTACTCCTCTAGTAAAGCTACCAGAACGGCCCCTGAATATGACAACTGCAATAAAATAATATAAAATAATTCAGGTAAGACAATCAGATTCCTAGTACTTTTTACAGTGTGGTGGCTCCTAGGTAATAGGAGCAAAGAGATGAAGGGTACCAACTCCTACAAAATTTCCATTCCACTCCCTGGTGGCTTTAAGAAAAATGTCCTCCATGAGAAAGAGAAGGAAGAGAGACAGGTGCCTCCAAGAGGCTCTTGGCACTCACTCGCCCCCAGCCTCAGCCAGCTTGGATCATGGGCAGGGGCACCCACCTCTGTGTGCAGGGAGTCCCCAGGATATAAACGTGGGGAGGGCTTCCTATGTGAGTTCAGTTGCAGAATGCCGGGCCACCATCTGGCCCTCCCAATAGCTTTTGAACATCCCGTATCAAATCTGAGTCTTGGGAGCAATTACTCCTGAAGAAATGGAAGGATTCTAGCCATCCACATTCACTGAAGGGAGTTTAATTAAAGTGAGTGTGAAGTTAAAGTAGAGGGCTTTATGGGGCCTTTGAGAATCTCTTGTTGCAATAGCATAAGCATCAACAAGTGCAGTCTTCTAGGGTCCTTCACTTCTGGGATCTCAAGATACATAGGGATATGAGTTTTTCTTTCAAGCCTTCTTTTTTTTTTTTTTTTTTTTTT
>NW_006160005.1:3780426-3789278 GCF_000334495.1 Tupaia belangeri chinensis | reverse complement strand
TTTGTGTTTTTTTTTTCAGGTGTTTTTTTTTTTTTTTTTTTTGAGAGGTTTTTGTTGCAGGGTGTGTGTACTCACCAGAGAGACAGAGAGAGACAGAAAGACAGAAAGCAAGAAATCACCCCCCCGCCAGGGGGGATGGCCACACCACAATCCCTTCTCCTCCATTCTCCTCTCAAGGATCTTGGGCACACACGCACATGCGCCCGGCATGAGTTTAAGCCGCGGGATCCGAGACTCAAACTGCAGTAGACTACATGGGAGTTCAGTGACATAGCCATTACGCTAACTACTGGTCCCTCAAGCCTCCCTCTTCATGAGAGTGTTGCTTCAAGATACCAAAGTCAAAAGAGAGGCTGTGAGGCAGCCAATCCAGGAGACTCAGGAAGAGTACTAAAAATGTTTCCACAATGAGCAATTGCCAGCGTTACCTGTCTAACTGTGGCCCACAGGGAGAACCTGCACCTGCGACATCTCCTGGTCAATACAGCTGCCCATTCTCTTACAGAAGGCTGTGCTGGTGCCTCATCACTGTAGCCTACAGTCTGCACCCAGAAGAGACACACCACCCCATAATGTGCACTAATTAAGTTGACTCTCTTTCCACCCAGCACACAGAATGTATATCCTTAGTCTCTTGAAGTGTGACAGGTCCGTGTAACTAGTGTTGGCCCATGACATACAAATGGAAACCATATGCATATCAAAGTGGATCTCGTGTAAGAACCTCCTGCCATGTTAGCTGAGAAGGTCAATATTCTAATTTAATATAGTGACACAGATTAAAGAAACTTACGAAGGCTGGCAGGCTCAAAATACCTCTGATTAAGTGGTAAAAGAGGTATGGGACTAGAAATAAAAGGAAACTGGAGTTTTAGAACAATACTGAAGGACTTGTGTACATTTAGTAGCACACAAAATCAACTGGAATAAAACCAGCAAGAAATCTCCTATTTTAAAATAACAGGAACAGCATGTGGTGTGATGGTTGAGGTGCTGGACTCCTACATAGTTGACTGGGGTTCAAGTCCCGGTCCTGGCAGCTTGCTTTCGCACTTTCTCTCTCTCTCTTTTTCTGGGGAGTGCATGTGGCCTACAGAAAAATTTAAATAATAGTAACAATAAATAAAACTAAATAAATAATTCTAAAAAAAAAAAGATAATGAAGCTGCCCAAGGAAAGGAAAAACAATTTTATTTTTACATTACAGTGGTACATGTGAATAAAGCCTGTTGATTATGTACTGGTGTGTCAAGTGTTTGATTTTGATCATCATTCTGTGGCTATATAAGAGAACGTTCTTGGTTTTAGGAAATATGTACTTAAGTGTATATTATAGATAAAAAGGGACATCATATCTGTAATATATTTTCAACTATTTCAGAAAAACAATTATATATATATTTAGAAAAAAAAATATATATATATACAGCCATGCACCACAAAATGAAGTTTCAGTCAATGTTGACTGTATTCATGACAGTGGGGAAACAAGCTATAGCATGTAGCATGTATGTGTGTATGTGTGTGTGTGTGTGTGTGTGTGTGTGTAGACAGAAACTGAGAAACAGGCAGAGAGGCAAAGAGAGGATGTGAAGTACATATGACAAAATGCTAACATTATGAAATATGAAGGGTATATAGGAATTACTTGTGCTATTTTTTGTAACTTTTATACAGGTCTAAACTTATTTCTAAATTTAAAACATAAAAAGCTGGTAAGAAGAAAATAAGTTGTGGGTCTAAATATGGCTATATAAATAATATATGATGGGATGAACTATTAAGCAGCCATGGTGGGGAGGTGAGTGAGTTTGTGCAAGGAGGCTTCAAAAAGTTTGTGGAAAATCGAATTGAAGTGTGTGTTTCTTTTGGTTCAAAAAAATAGAAGCCCAGGCATATTTTCCATCAACTTTCTGAAGATCCCCTAGTATTTACAGATATCAGATGATGTTCAAGTAATGCTAAGATTGAAAAAGCAATGTAATCAGAGTAAAGGATATGTAAAAGATACAGGGATGACTCACGGAAAGGAGTATCAATTCTCGCAGAGATGAAAAAGGGTAGGAAACGGCCCTGGAGGTGACTGAAGAAAGGACATCGGAAGGTGCCTGCAGCACTCCTGCCCTCATATTTCAGCACAAGTCCTGGAGCAGTAGGCTGGGTAAGGAGGTTCAGACCCAGAGAGGCACAGCGATTTTTCCACAATTACATTCACCTGCAACAAGTTCTCAGGTCTTTTGACTTCCAGTTTAGAGTTCTTTCTATCCATGCATCCATCCATCCACCCATCCATCCATCTATTTACATATTCATTCATCAATACCCATGAAGCATCACTTGTCTGCCAGGCACTGTATTAGCCATGGGCAACACAATGGGAAACATCCTCAGTTGTAGTCACTGTCACATAGTGGCAAAGACAGACATCACAGAAGTTAAAAATAATTTTCTGAAGAACGTGAGAAAGAAAATCTTAAGAGTGCAATTAGGAAATATAATGGAAGATCTGATCTCCACTCGAGGACCAAAGAAGACTTATTTGAAAAAGAGAAATTCAAGCAGAGACCTGAACATCAAGCATACTGGTCTTATATAGGCCAAATAAGAAGAATATTTTACACAGAAAAACAGCTAGTGCAAAGGGCAGAGGAGCAGAAAGCAAGCCAGTTTTGAGTAGAGTGCAGTGCAAGGAGAAGAGAGTAACAGGTTCAACTAGTAAGCAGGGCCTGGCTTATCTTATTTGCCTTGCCTCTGAGGTCAACCACGGTCAACTGTGGAACAGAAGAATGGAGGAGAGTATGTGCACATTGTCATATGCAAAAACGGAAAGATCGTTAGCTATAAGAGCATGGAAAACAATTGTGGATACGAGAGACAGTGTGCGAGGATGGTGGGAAAAGAGGGAGGGTGAGAGGGAGTGAATCAAGGGGAAAAAGAAGCAAAGCATTTGGGGGACACAGAAATGGAGGATTGTCTGTTGATGATAACGTGTATGATAATTTCTTTAACTGGACTAATATACAGTGCATTCATGCTGGGAAAATTCACTTTATAAGCTATAATGATAGTGGTTGCATGTATAAAAACAAAATTAAAACAAGAAAAAGAAAAGAAGAAAATAATCACTTGTAAACTTACCATTCATAATAACTGCTATTAGATTTTTTTAGTGTATCCTAGATTTGTGTATGCATCGACATATTTTCAATGCCATTAAATTGTTTTTCTCTTAAAAAAAAAGGGTTTTCAACTCATCTTGTGTTTTTATGATGGGCGAGTGCTGTTCAAAGAGCTAGGTTTAATATTTAAGATTCTGGCTCCAATAGGGAGCCTTGGAGGCTTGTCTAAATAATAAATAAATAAATAAATAAATAAATAAATAAATAGAGAATTGCAATGGATCCGAGATTTAGAGTAGTTTAGAAAGTTGGATGAAGTCAGGCTAAATTAGGTTCAAATGAGTTGGATCCTTTTGGCTGCTCAGCATAGGACAGAACGTGGAGGAGCAAGAAGGGAACTCCATGGAGGAAGCCTTTGCAACTTTTCTAGGTGGAAAGCATGGAGGTGTAGACTAGGGTGTTGATTAAGAAGGAGGCAAATGGTGCACAAGCTCAAGAAATGGAACAGAATGGTAATGGACTTGGATGTGGACAGTGAGGGAGGCAGGGGGTCATAGACAGCATGCACTATGTAGGGTTTTGCTTGGCAACTGAGTAGCTGGTGCTGCCATTTACGAAGGCGGGGACACTAGCGGAAGAGCAGACTCAGGTAAATATCGAATACACGGTCACAACTCTCTGCTTTCTCCACACACAAGGGGACTTCAGAAAGATAGTGGAAAAATGTAATTAAAGTACATGTTTATTTTGAGACAAACATTTCTGATGTCTACAGATTTTTTTTTTTTAAATAATAAGCATTCTTATGCACTTTCCAAAGACCCTTTGTATGTCTGTGGAATTAAACGGAATGATCTACCTCAGTAAATGAAAGAATAATCTCCTTAAAGGATGCCCCCTGAAGACCGAAATGTGCTAAATAAGCCATGGGATGGTGGAATGGCAGAGTAAAGAGTATGGACAATTTAATACATATTTCAAAAAAACCAATCTAGCCAAGTATTCACAAACATTCACAGCATAACATAATGTTCAGTGTTAAAGAAGATGAATATGGGCATGTCCTTGACTTGATTATTGTACACCGTGTGCATGCCTTAAAAACTGTAATGTAGCCTACAAAGAGCTACATCAATTATATGTTAGCCAGACATTATAATTTAAAAAATAAATTAAAAAAGGAAACATTGCAGATGATAGAATTTGAGTAGATCGACAGGCTGAGAGACAAATAGTCCAGAGTAGGCTTCCCCAAAACTCCTCAACTCACATGAGAAACAGGGCAGAGAGGGCTGCTTACTCTACCCTCTAGACCTGTGCCACCCACCCCTGCCTGAGGCTACCAAAGACTCTGCTCTTGTCAGCTCTAGCCATGTGGGGCCCTCTCTGAAGAGTCTAGCTAGAGGTTCCATTCCCTCACCGCCCTGTTGTCCACATTTTTAGCTCCCACTTCTTTGCCCACTCTAGGACCTGTGTCTTCATCCACACAAGCATAAGCCTCTGTCGGATCTGCCATATTTGACCTGGGCATAGCTCGTGTTCATATCATGGCCCCATTGGTTTCCCCTGAATGAATTCAGGGTTCTTAGTTAAAAAACAAAACAAAACAAACAAACAAACAAAACACCTCTCCCAGAATTATACTCCAGGGAAAATGCAGACTGATTCACTGGAAAGCAGACTAAGAGAACAAAAATCTGATATTCATCCTATTCTAGGAATTAATACTTTATAAGTTCTGCCCCTCCTGAACCCAAATGGCACATTTATGAATTGCTCATGGAATGGCCTTCAGGCATGAACTGTGAACTACGTTCTGTTAACTTTGGGAAACAAACAAACAAAAAGCCACCACTCTCCAGCACCATGCTCACATTGGGATGGTCTCCTTGGGGATACTTTGGAATGTGGCCAGAGAATGGGCCGCTCTGAGGACACATGGGTGTTCAAGCTCCAAGTCCTCTTCTGGGGGAAAAGTTCCCTGCCTTCTTCTATCCAGTAGTTGTACAAGTTAGGAGGTGTCTTGTTCTGAGTGTCAGGGAACAAAGGGTTTTTAGCAATCGTCAATGT
Source organism: Tupaia belangeri chinensis (assembly GCF_000334495.1). Classification (NCBI taxonomy): domain Eukaryota; kingdom Metazoa; phylum Chordata; class Mammalia; order Scandentia; family Tupaiidae; genus Tupaia; species Tupaia belangeri. The sequence goes on along the minus strand of NW_006160005.1, from coordinate 3,784,089 downwards.
TCTGATTTACATGAGGAAACTGAGGCTTGGCCGAGTGAAACTCTCTGCAGCTGGGACTACAGCTGGGTGTCCAGGCAGTCTGAATCCATAAATCCACTCACATTTCAGCTCCGCTGTCTGAGCCACAGCATGATGTGTGTAAAGGAGGAGCGGAAGCCAGGGGCATCGAACATCAGTTGACCACGTCCATCCCTGCCCTTGGACTCAGCCCTACATGAAAGTCTGCTTTTTGTGTGTTTGCTTTGCACCTTAGTTTTGTTCTTCAAGGCAGAAAAGCAGAGCTAGGAGAAGGGTGTAGGTAGTAATCAACTACCAGGTGTCTAATGGCCCCATCGCCTTCCTACTATTCCTATATAAATGTCCTGTGTTCTGGTCACCTTCCTGCCACTCCATGAAGGGAAGCATGCATCCCACTGGCATTTCCATGTCCTGGCTTTGTTCAGGAGGCTTCCACCTGCAATGCCTGCCTTGCCTGACTCCCAGCTTATCACATTCTTCCTGCTTTGCAAAGACCATCTCTACTTTTTTTAGGAGGCCATTCAGGATCCTTCCCTTCAGAAGTTTTCCTCCATTAAAACCACCAACACTCTTATTATGATGACACTTCCTGTTGACCTGACAGAAATTATACTGCCTGGCTTCTTGAAGGCATACACTGCCTTTCTCATCTTTGCTCAACTAATACTTGAGGTTCACAGAAACAGGCAAGGGTACACAGTTCTGTTGCCATCTTTGGGTCTTCCATCTCAGAGAGATGACTGGGGTCCTGAGAGTTCCCTTTGTATCACCCCTCAGAACTCAGGTATTTCTGCACAAGCTATTTTCCTCCTCAGCTATGGAACAACCTGGCTTCTAATCTGCAGAGTATAGAATGAGATTTCATGGCAAATGAATCTCAGAAATGGGTGTGATCTTGAAGAACATTAAGGAGACCTCACTGAAAAAAAAATTTGGAGGGGGCATGCAGGTGGCATGGTGTTAAGGGCGCTGGACTCCTACATGGCCAATGGCAGTTTGAGTCCTGGACCTACTGGCTTGCTTTCTTACTTCCCCCTCTCTCTCTTTCTTTCTCACTCTGCCCTTCTCTGCTCAAACTAAAATAAATAAAGTTGAAATAAAATAAATAATTTTTTTTCAATTTGCTATAGGGCATATGCACTCACTGGGAATGAGAGAGAGAGAGAGAGAGAGAGAGAGTAAGAGAGAGAGAGAGAGAGAGAAAATCTCCCCCAGGGGGGTGACCATGGTGCATTCCCTTCTCTTCCATTCTCCTCTTGGGATTTGAGGTACACATGCACCTGTACCCAGCATGTTTTGTCAAGCCACTGAGTTCAGGACTTGAACCACACAGTTGGCTGTGTGGGATCCAGCTGCCTTAACCATCATGTCACTTGGCTGGCTCCCCAAAATCCAATTATTTTATATCAGTGCTTCTTGAATATTAAGGTGTATATGGATTACCTAGAGATCTTGCTAAAATACTAATTCTGATTCAGTAGGTTTTGGGTGGGACCAGGGAGTCTGCATTTCTAACTGGTTTTCAGATCATGCCCCAGCTGTTGGTCCTCAGTCCCTTCCTCTGAGTAGGAAGATTCTTCAGCAGAACAATATGAACAGCTACCACTGATTGAGTGCTTGGTGCTCTAGCATGCATTTCTCCTACAATCTTCACAGCAGATGGATGCCAGAGAGGTCAAGGTCACACCGCTTGTGGTGGAGCCAGGAGTTGAGCATGTCTGACTCCAGTGACTCTTCTTTCCCCCAGTTTTCTTCTTCCATGATCATCTAATGCAGTATACCTTGCTGCTTGCAGGGGATATGATTGAGCCTCAAGCTGTGATTGTAGGCAGGAAGGACAGGAGTTTCTTTACCCTCCCACATTCATAATCTGCAGAGAAGCAGAGTCCCAGAAAATCATGGCTGTGTTCCAGGCAACAGTGTCCTGAGACCAGTCTTCTCCCTACTTCTGGGCCACCATGAAATCCTGGCAGCTGGTGAGTGAGAAGCCCTGTGAGAAGCCATCTTCTCCTGGCCTCAGCCCCAGCTGGCATACAGATGCCATTCATACTACCTTCCTGGGATGTGACTTAGCCCCACAGCTTAGCCATCAGGGTTTGTGAGACTCTTGGCAGTGAGTAGCAGAGAACGAGGAAAGCAAATGCCAAGGGCTGGCTCCCGGGAAGGGGAGATTCCCTACTCGATGACCAGTTGGTGCCAAGACCAGTGCCAGAAGAGAGATTGTACTGGCCACAAACCTGCACGTGGGGCCAACTTGACCAAGGGTCATGGCAAGAGAAAGCTCTAATCTGGCAATAGCAAGGGATTGGGAAATAGAAAGAACAGCAGCTCAGAGCTGCTAGACCTCTGTTTAGGTGAACCAGACTCTAGGAAAATAGTATCTCAAACCTCTGTCCTTCCCCAAGGAGAACTTAAAGAAAGCCCTTGGATCCAGAGGGTGACTTGCTTTCTATGAGCCCCTCCTCTTGCCTGACAGAAAGGAGGAGCAGGTTGGTGGAGATGAGGAATAAGAGAATAATTCAATAACCCCAGGATCCACCAAGTCTCTCTTGTCCCACTGCTGGAAATCCAACTGTACCTGAGTCACTTCTCTTGAGGAGAACATACATGTACCTTCTGGGTAAGAGCCAGAGCAAGGGGACTTTCAGGGCATCCTGACCCTCCTCCTCATCTGCCCTGTGCTATCTCTCCTCTCCTCCCACCAGCCCAGAAGATTGTCCAGTGAGCTGGCCTGGCCCCTACCTTGACTAATGGTAGCAGGACCACAAAGCACTGAACAGAGACAGGACTCCACATACATCCTGGTAAATGGGAATTTTTCTGTGATACCATTTACCAAGGTACTATGAGTTGGGTGACAGTTTAGATGGCACTTGGAGATCTCTACTGGTGCTATTTCAACTTAAGCACTCTCTTAGAACAATGTCAGCCAAAGAGGAAGGATGCTGATTCCTTTGGGGAGCTAGTAGACTGACTTCCTCAGTGCCAGGCAAGTTGCCTAAGTGGGTCTGCCAGTCACACACTGGGTGGTGCTAGCTGAGAGGTGGGTGCTGCAGTGGCTCAAGAAGTGAGTCCAGAACACTATTTTCCTTAGATTGACCTGCATGGCTTAATAGTTTCTGGAACTAAACCTATGTGGAGATAAAGCCCTGGTCCAAATGGAGGAGAGTCCCAGCATACTTTTGGCTTTATGGAAGGACGTGGGTATCTTTATTAACAGGATGCACATCGGAAAGGGAGTTTGATTGAATAGTTGCCTTTAAGCAAATGGCCAAGCCCTCAAATGGAAGTATCCGACTAAGAAACTCTCTCAAAGATATTATTTGACCTGATGTTTTTGTTTTATTTGTTGTTTTCTTTTTGCTATAGGGTGTGTGCATTTGCATGTATGAGAGAAAAAGAAAGAAGGAAAAGTGAGGAGACACCCCCGGGGGGATGACCCTGCCTTAATTCCTTCTCCTTCATTCTTTCAGGATTTTGAGCTCACATGCACGTGATTTTCAAGTCGCAGGGTCCAGGACTCAACCAGAGTCAGCTATATGGGATCCAGGTGTCTTAACCTCCCTGCCACCGGCTGGCCCTTGATTTATTATTATTATTATTATTATTATTATTATTATTATTTTTTTAAACAGAAGTTATGTT
>NW_006160005.1:3774616-3779162 GCF_000334495.1 Tupaia belangeri chinensis | reverse complement strand
TTATTATTATTATTATTATTATTATTATTATTATTATTATTATTATTATTATTATTATTATTATTATTATTATTATTATTATTATTATTATTATTATTATTATTATTATTATTATTATTATTATTATTATTATTATTATTATTATTATTATTTTAAACAGCAGTTATCTAGAGAAGTGGTTTCACTGGGAAAGGGTAGAATTCAGCATTCATGAAGAGTCATCCTTGCTTCTGATGCAACCAGTTTATACCTACCAGCTACCCTGTGAGGCTGACTCAGTGCTGAAAATATATGGTATGGAATCATGCCAATGCCACATATTTCCCTAAAGGTAAGACTTAGGGGCACCTATGTGTGCTGAGTGTGCTAGGATCATGTGAAATACCACTGAATAAAGCGAGCCCACCAACTCCAGGACTAGTTCCAGCCCTAGTCAAGAGTGAATAGGCATAGCAAACAATGATGCTGTCCCATGTGTACAGATAGGAATGACCAGTGAGTGGCTTGATCTTTGGTGCTCTCTACTCAGAACCCAAGAGTGCCTCCCTGCTTGCTCCGACTCCTCCCTGTCCACCTCTCACCTCCGGAGAACTGCAGAAGTATAATGGTACTAGCTGCACAGAGGCCATGTTTAGGTAATCCAAGCCCAGCTTTTCTTCTCTTTTGCTGTGTTTCCTTGCTCAGTGTTGCCATGGGTATCTTTACTAACAGGATGCACATCAGAAAGGGATGCCTTTTGAGCTCCGTACCTCATGTGGGGTCTAACCTTTGAACACCTTGGTATAGTCAAGCCCACTCACTCACCCCCATTGGTTCCCCAGACCATGAAAACACCTGAGCTGGAGTCCTTTAGACAAAGGGCTCAGGGGACTTTGCCACAATTCACCAATGCTCTGAGGGTACCTACTCAAACCTTGAGTGGGGATGGCACCCCGTGGTTCTATGGAGGCTTACATGTCCACATCCACTTTCTCTTTTCTGCAAGAGAAGACTTAATTTCTTTGTTTTACATTATTTTTGATTAATACTTTTTACTAACATGATTATGGATATAATGTGATTTTTTTAGTGCACAAATATGATTTATAACGATTAAGTCAGGGTAATTACTATCCCTATCATTGCAATCACTTGTTTCATTATATATACTAAGTGTTGTTAACCACCCTCCCTCCACTGTATTTTATAACACAGGACATTGTTCAAAAGAAGACCCCATTTCAAACCTTGGATCACATGAGGTCATGGTGGCACACAGGACAGATAGGCTGGCAGGAGAGGAGCGTGTGCACCAGGGAGTGCTCGCGGATCAGACCAGCAGTGGGGCTTGGAAAAGGGCTGAGGGCTAGCCCAGATCTGGAGGGCTGAGCTGGGGGAGATTTCCACAGTCCACATGGAACCTGAAGGAGCTCAAAGAGGTTCCTAGACTCAGTATCGATAAATTCTCTGCTTCATCTTGCTACTCACTTCCCCAATCATCTCTCCTTTCTCCCCCCCTAGAGCCACACCATCTCAGACATCTTATGCTGTAATATTCCTTGCCCATCACACTGAGCAAAAGGCTCTTCATATGCTCCCTTTCACAAGAGGTCCTCAGACAGCTCATGAACTAGCTATGCGTGGATTTCAGAATTTTTTGCACCAAAAATATTCATATTGTAATTCCATTTTTCCATGAACTTTCTAAAGCCCTTGCTTATTTCACTAGACTGTTTACCCAGACTCATCACTGCCTAACATCTGTGTGTTTTCTGAATGTTCTAAGCCATTCCTGGCTTCATTCCTTCTAAGAGAGCCAGGACAAAGCAGGTGCCTCTGCTCCCCCCCCCCTTCAGTCTGGTGGACCTGTCTTGCCAGAGCACTACTTCTGCAACTCCTTGTCCCTGAGACTCCTCAACTAGCATCAGGATTGTCACTTTGCCAGCTTTGACTGTATCCCCTGCTCCAATGCACTCATGCCTTTTTTAGCACTTATTCCAGTCCCTTTCTGCCTCAGACCCCACAGGTGTCTGGATGGACTGCAGAGCTGCCTATATGCTGCCTAGTCCCAGGGGGTTCACTTGGACAGAATGAGGTGATCCCATTCAGGGGCTTTCTGGGAAGTCTGGTAAAGTCTCCACAAGGCCACAGCTTCTTGCCTTCAGGACTCATCTCCACGTCTCAGGTAATCTTGGAGCAGTCCCAATATCTCCTATGGTCATCAAGCTGTGTGGGTGCCAGAAGACACCTCAGTCTACTTCTCTGGGCTCTGAAGATCATTTCAACAGATGCTTGAAAGCCTGAAAGCTGGCTGGGTTTTCTCCCATGCCCTCATTAGGGATACAGGCTGTCCCTGTTTACCTAGGACTGAGAGGTTTCCCAGGACACAGGACTTCCTGTGCCAATACTAGGACAGTCCTGGGAGAAGCAGGCTGGCTGGTAACCCTGCTCTCACACACAGCTGATGACTTTGCGTCCCATCTCTTTGAGCAAGCTCACACACCTACCTGTTTACGCGTGTGGCTACCTCCCACACCTGGCTTCTGAGACTCTGTGTGGGCTTTGCTCTCAGCTAAAGCCAGCCCCTCCAGCTAGGCAGTAAACTCCATCTGCTCTCTCCTCGCAAGGACGTCATTCTGAAATACCTCCCTTCCAATTTCTCCTTCTTTACTGAGTCTTTCCTATCATCACACAAACATACTGTGACTTCTCTCATATTTTTTGTTTGTTTGTTATAGGATTTATGTGCTCCCCAGAGACAGAGAGAAAGGGAAAATGAGAAATCACCTTCTAGGGAGGATGACCACACCAAAATCTCTTCTCCTCTTGGGACTTTGGGTTTGTAAGTACACATGCCCAGCATGACTTTCAAGCTTCTGGGACAGGGACTTGAACCAAAGTCAGCCATGTGGAGATCTAGTGCCTTAACCACCACACCACCTGCTGCTCTGATTTCTCTCCCTTTTTTTTTTTTTTTTTTTTTTTTCTTTTTTTTTCTTTTGGGGTTGCTTGCCAGAGAGACAGAAAGACAGAAAATGAGAAATCACGCCCCAGGGAGGATGGCCATGGCGCAGTCCCTTCTCTATTCTCCTCTTGGAATTTTGGGCACAGACACACACATGCACCCAGTGTGAGTTTCAAGCCGCAGAGTCCAGGATTCAAACTACAGTCAACCATGTGGGAGTCCAATGCCCCAACCACCACGCCACCTGTTGGTCCCCAGATTTCTCTCATCTTAAAAAACAAACAAGCAAACACCATACTCCCTTCCTAACTCCTTTATATTCATACTTTTAGAAGTTGTCTGTACCTGTAGTCTTCCATTCCTCTTCTATTCTTATTTAAAAATTTTTATTATGTTCTATTGTGGAGCATTTCTAACATATGAGGGGGCTTCAAAAAACTCACAGAAAATGCATATTATAAAAAATTTGCCATTAAGTTTCAAAAAAAATTTTACACCAAAATAAATTCATCCATTTTTTCCAAGAACTCTTGGAAGTTCCTTTGTATACCAAGAGAGGGGACAGAATAGTGGACCTTACCCTTCCCATCACTCAGTTTGCCCAGACTACATAGACTACATTCCAGGCATTATTTATTCTCTCATGCCACTGGACAGAGGTGTGGTCCCACTACCTCCAAGCTCACCAATGACCTCTATGGTGCTAGGTCACCTCTGGTGGTCACTTCTCACACTGCATCTCATTGAACCTCTCTATGGCTTCAAATAGCTGGTCATTCTCTCCCTTGGAAACTTTGCTTTTATAGTCCATTCATTTACTTAATCGTCCTCAGTTGCCAAGATGCCACACTCTCCTGGTTTTCTTGCCACAAGGATGCCCACTCCGGACTAGTCTCCCCTGTAAATCCCTTCTCATCTCCCCAACCTCTCCCTGTTACAGAGTCCAGTGGCTCCATTCTTAGGCCTCTGCTCATCTGGAGAACAGAAGTCAACCCCTACGGCTGATCTCATCCAGTCTCCCAGCTTCAAGGGACATCTACATACCGGAAACTCCTACGCCAGTATCTCCAGCCAAGAACTCTTCCCTGAACTTGGCATTTCCACCTGGGTGATTAATAAGCATCTGAACTTTAAGATGAAGCCAGATCAAATTCATAATCACTCACCTCCTCTATTCTCCCCACAGACTTCCCCCTTCCCAATGTCTTGCTTGGATCCTTAGATGCTTCACGAGACCCAGTGTGGTTCAGTCCCTGACCTGCTCTGACCTCACCTTCTTGCTCTTTCTGCTCTACCCATGTCTGTTCCCCACATGAACCAGGGATTGACACATGGCTGTCACCTGGTGCAGAATACCCTTCCTCCAGAACTGAAATGGTCTGATCCTTCACCTCCTGGAGTCTTGGCTCAGATGTTAACTACTGCTTTCCTGAGGTTTTCTGGATGCTCTTTTTAAAAACTGCAGCTCCTGATTCTGTTCCCTGCCCCATTTTACTCGGTTGTCCTTAACTCCATTGGACACGGTCCATATATTTACACCTCTGCTTAATACTATTATCTTTCCCTCCATGTACGTCTGTCTGCTATGTAATCAGCGTAGGG
>NW_006160005.1:3753604-3773773 GCF_000334495.1 Tupaia belangeri chinensis | reverse complement strand
CCCTACATGTACGTCTGTCTGCTATGTAATCAGAGTAGGGACTACTGCCTGGCATACAGCCAGCACTCAGTGAATGTGATCCAATGGAGGAATGAATGGATGAACCAATGGGCTGTAGGGATTTGCCTCCTACAACGGACTACTTTGTAGCTCTTACATTTTAACAAAGGCTTTCTATCCTCCCTCTCTCCCCATCTCTCTTCTCTCCTCCCCATCTTTCTCTCTCACACACACATACCACATACCTCTAGCTGGCTCTTGGCATGGCAAAGAGGACATGGGGGATGGTGAGAAATACTAGAGGAGGATCGGGTGTAACTAAGCATAACCACCTCCCTGAGGACGAGCGCATCTCACTCCCTGCAGCTCTAGTGAGCACAGGTTCATTTGCCAGGACTGCAGCCCCCTGTGAGCACCCCTCCCCAGGCCTGGTGTGACCAGGGATACCCCTACCAGAGATCACTGGAACTGACAGTTCAAAAATGTGAGGGCTTTTGAAAGTGTCCTCTGGCTTTCCCAAATGAACCCAAAACCCAGCCAGCCTGGCTGAGTGTATAGCCCAAACTGCCCAAGTAGAACAAGGATTCTATAGACGTATCCATTTATTTTATTTATTTACTTTTAGAAGTTTTTGCCTGGGTGCTACCCTTGCCAGAGAGAGAGACAGTGAGAGGGGAAGTGAGAAATCACTCCCCCAAGGGGGATGGCCATACTACAATCCTCCTGGGATCTTGGGCATGCACGAATAGGCACAGAGCATGAATTTTAAGCTTTTAGGTCTGGGAGTCAGCCACGTGAGAGTCCAGCGACATAACCACTACACCACCTGCTTGCCCCAGAAATATCCATTTAGACAGACCCCCCCAAAAAAAATATCAGCGGGAGCTGAGCGCCTTTTCCAAAAGGGATGACCCTACTAATCTGGCATCAATGTCCTAACTTTTGGCTCATCTTCTGCAGAATGTGTACTTCAAAAAAGAAAAGCCATCTTTCACTGAGTGTTTACCATGTGTGGTTCCCATTGAAACAACCTGTATACTGTGTCAGCTGTCCCCATCTTCAAAAGGTAAGATAACACGAAGATTAGGGGCCCGATCTTTGGAATTAGGACTGGATTCAGAAAGAAACAGGACTGACTGATGCTCACTTGGACAAGTAAGTCAACCATTCTGAGTTTCCATTTTTTCACCTGTAAATGAGGATAACAAGAGTTCACCAGTCAGTGCCATAGTGGTTAAAAATGGCTGAATCCCACATAGCTGACTGCACAGTTCAAGTCCCAGACCCCAGAAGCTTAAAAAACAACCTGGGTGGCAAGTACATGCATGCCCAAAATGCCAAGAGGAGAATGGAGAAGGGAGGATTGTAGCATGGCCATCCCCTTTGGGGGTACTTTCTCACTTTATCTTTCTCTCTGTCTTCTCTTTTTCTCCAGCTAGTTTTACCCTTTGACAAAACAAAACAAAAATCTTCTCATGGAGTTTTTTTCTTTTTTAAAAATTATTCATTTAATATTATCTATTATTATTATTGTTGTTGTTATTTCATTTAACCAGAGAGAGAGTGGGAGAAAGCAAGCCACCTGGTCTAGGACTCAAACTGCAGTCAGTCAACCACCATGCCACCTGATAGCCCCTAGAAAGTAAGACAATGTATGCGAAATGCTGGTCTGAACAGAGGTTCAGCAAACAGAAGCCATTATTGGTTTTCGCTGTGGGGGTCCAAGCCAACCCTTGCCTTCCTAAAGACTACTCTCTGGTTCCTGTCAGAATCTAGGTAATTCTGTTAAATTAACAGATAAGAGATTTTAGGGGGAACCTTATCTAAACTCACGGCCACTCATATTAACATCTTCCTTAACCTTGGCTTCTATTTCCTCTGATGGACGAACAAGCAGGAGGTCACAGGAAGAAATAAATAAGCAGAAGTAGATTCTTAGAAGAAGTAAGAGGAATAGTAAGGATTATAACAAAAGGCCCAGGTATGATGGCACAGTCAGTAGGGCATTGCTGTGTGATACTGAAGCCATATTGGAGGCCCAGGGTTCAGATCCTAGGTCAATCTGAACACGCTGGTGTGCCTGTGGGTGCCAGTGATCCTGACTAGCTGGAGAGTGAGGTGGGTAAGGTTAGACCAAGAGGTTCAGAGACCCTGTCGAGGGTATCCATACACATACCTCGATAAATACATAAACTTAAAAAGAAAAGATGAGAGCACGCTGTTCAGTTAGTGTGGTGGAAAGTTAGAAAGTCCGGAAAAGAGACCCCGGTACGTATTCTAGTGCCTGTGGAGCCTAATACAGTGAGTACTGTACAACCTGGGAGGTGTGGGACTTCCTGGGATAAAGTGAGGAGTCTCCCAATGAGACATAAAATAGAAGGTTTCGAAGACTATGAAGCCCCTACTCTCAGAATTCTATTTCTATTTATGTATCACCTTCTAGATCCCACTAGCAAAAGAATATCTACTTACTTTAGGCTTTCGCTATGAAGATGTCCCTTGGATCTTGTTACAGAGCAGACAGCCCTATGTGTATCTTACTTACTGCTCTCTGCAGCTACAGGTGCCCCTAGTGAAGCTAGACTTTACTTCTGTGTCCCTCAAGCCTTTGAGGTCTGTAGACATGGAGAACAGGACTGGGTCCACCAAGCTTCCAATGCAGACTCCCAGTGCTATTCAGAAAAGGGACCAATAAGGCTTGGTTCTTGGATAATTAGAGTCTGACTAGAAGTTCAGTAGGTGGGTAGGTAGACATGGTATTAGCTTTTAAAGGAGTTGTCAGCCTCCTCTTTATTCCTGAGGGTCACAATGGACTACATAATGGTGCATGCAACCAGAAGGCCTATAGGAAATGTATGAAGAAGAACAAAAATAAATAAATAAATAAAAAGGTCAGGAAAGGCGATATCTGGAGTTGAAGTAAAACTGGAAAGAAAAAAGAATTAAACACACATGATGAAGAATGGCCCCATGTTAGATGTCTTTTAGTGGTTCCCTTCCACAGGGTATTGACACAGGGCTGTTTTTCTTGTAGGTACCACTCAGAGTTGAACTTGCTTTGCTCTAAAGGAACAGAGAGAATGGAGCTTGGCCCTTCTCCAAAAACCCACACTGTCTAGGCACTAAAGGGTCTCTCATATTAGAAGGGAACCCCAGTTTCCTAAGCCACCTCAACCCTCAACCCCAGGCTCTTTGCTCATGAAGCCTTAGGTATTACCTAAATAGGAAATTACACAAGGGATAGTCATGAAAAGAGGCAGTAGCAAAGGCTTGGAGAGCCAGAAGTAGACAGGAGTATCTGGTAAGGACAAAGCACGGGGAGAACAGGTAACATACACAGAGGAGTTATGAGTGATGCCGCAGAAGGAGGTAAGATGGGGAGATAAGCAGCAGAAGACACAGTAAAGTCTCACAGGCATATACAGCATAGGGTCTCCTAGATGCCCTAGGGGACAGTGGCTCAAAGGACAGGTGGGATAGAGAACCACCTTCATGTTCTATCAAGGAGGTCTAGTTGATCTGAAAGTAGCCTACAGTCACCATCTCATACATGCATAGCCTGGTTTCCCTGTGCCTCTGATCCTATCTCCTCTCACTCTCATGTCCCGTTCTGTCCTTCTTCACCCACACTGGCCTCCTTCCTTTTTCTTGACATAAGAAAGCTTCTATAACAGATCTTCCTATTGTCTCTGCCTGGAGTGCAGTTCTCTGCTCAGTTACCAACTTACAAGGTGAGAGGACTTCCCTGGTGGGAGTAGCTTCCTGCCATAGCACTTTCTGCCCCCTGATCTGCTTTATTATTTCTCCTTGCACAAGTTGTCAAGAGTTTATTTTTATCTGCTTCCCCCAATGGAATGTGAGTTCCATAAGAAAAGACTCTATTGTGTTTGCTCCTGAATATTGCTTAGTGCATAGCCAGCTTTGTTAAATATTTCTTAATGAGGGACCAGCAGTTAGTGTAATGGCTATATTGCTGGACTGCCATGTAGTCAAATGCGGTTCACGTCCCGAACCCAGTGGCTTAAAAAATAAAATAAAATAAAATAAAATAAAATAAAATAAAATAAACTCACGCCGGGAGCATGTGCGTGCGTGCCCAAGATCCCAAGAGAACTGAGGAGAAGGGATTGCGGTGTGGCCATCCCCTTTGGGGGGTGATTTCTCGCTTTCTGTCTCTCTGTCTCTCTCTGGCGAGCACACGCACCCTATAGCAAAAACCTCTCCAAAAAAATTCATAATTAAATACATCAACCAAAATCCACAATAATCACGATCTATATAAAGAGGTGGTTGAAATATTTGATGGTTCAGGCTGGACCATGTACAAGGGGTAGAGGTAAGAGTGGGAAACCATTGCAATTGAGAAACCTCGGGAAGAGCTGTCATGTTTTGTTTGAAAAATCTGAATTTGTAGCTCCATTCTATGGGTTGCGGCCATGTGGTAGACAGCTTTTAAAACTGCCCTCAAGGATCCATGTTCCCTCCTATTCTGAATAGGACTGACTTATATAACCTATAGGATATTGCAAGAGTGTTGATGTGTAATTCACAGGCTTGGTTATGAAAGACACTGTGGCTTATGTCTTTTTCTTGCATCATCCACTCTAAGGACACCCAGACACTATACCATGAAGACATGCCAGTAGTCCATGGGGAGAGTGTCATGGGAGGAACTGAGGCTTCATGCCAACAGCCAGCACCATGCATGTGAACCATCTTAGAAGCAGTTCCTCGGTCCCAGTCAAGACTTCAGATGATGCACTGTGACAGCAACTTCATGAAAGACCCCAGGACAGAAGCACTCAAATTCCTGTCCCACAGAAACGATGTGAGGTAATACGAAGGGACTTGCAAAAGTTTGTGGAAAAATGGAATGAAATGGATTACATTAAATGTTTATTTTGGTGTGAACATTTTTGAAATCTGTGCATAGTGTTTCATAATACACATTTTCCATGAACTTTTGAAGACCTTTTATAAATGTTTATCACTGCTTTAAGATGCTGTTTTTATAATCCATTTTGTAATTGCAGGTAACTATCACCAAGCGGATGGCGCAGGGGTTGGAAACTGTCAGTTTGACCTGGTGACGATGACTCAGCCTCTCAGAGTTTCCCTGTGCAGCCCGTTTGCCCTTTTGGAAGCAGCTGATCCCAGTTTGATTCAGCAACTCTTAGTAGCCACAAATGCCACCTGTATCCTCAATAAACTTTATTTAGACACAAGTAGACACAACAGAAAATACATACACAGATACAGATTTTTTTTCTATATAGAATGAACAAACATCACATAGAGAATTTAAAAAATAGGTGCATGGGATGTAAGAAAATATTGCAAAGTTCCTTGTTCACTCACACTTGAAACAGACGCATATTTCAGAGGAAGACAGGGATATACTATCCCTACGACAGAATTCACATTTGGGTCTGTAACAGCACACAGGTGTTAGGAAGGTAATTGAAGGAGTGAGGGGTCCGGTTACTCTTGTTGTCACAGAATACTCACAACACTAGTAGGACTCTTTAGACAGAAGACGGAATCGAGGAGGATCCCACACCCCCTGCACAGATGCTCAGCAAGCTGCCAGCTCGGTGGTAAAGCAGCTTGGCGGAAACACTAGGTTAGCTTTCGTCTTGCGGCTTGCAGGCCTGCATGACGGCTACCTTTGTGTCCACGTCAGAGTGTTTGCAGAGACACGCTTAGGATGCTGAAACTCTCCACATGCATGCTGGCTCAGAAACTCACAGTACAGAACATTGACATCGATTTATAAAATGGGGCTTTCAAAAGAAAAAGGAATAATAGCCAAGAGGCGGGTAAACACTTTGCAAATGCTGCCACATCCACTGGCAGTGTTTCCCACGAGGCTGCCTGGGGCTCCTCCCCCAGGGAGCCATGGGCCTCTGCCTCCAATCCCTGCCCTGGGCGGAGCAGGTGGATGTCTCCTGGAAGTCTATAGCTCTCTCAAGTCATAACTGTGACCTCTCAGTCACTCCTGTGGGAAGCCATGCATGTCACCTGGGCAAGCTGCCAATGGAACCACCCCACTTATTCCTGTCCCGGACAAGCCTCTGGTCACCATCTTCACATTTCAGATTGGGGTTCCCTAGGCAACCTCTGTATTTTAGTAAAAAATGGTTTCCACTGTACCCTTCGTGTGTCCTCTTCCTAACGTGACAAATCCAGATGAGATGAAGTTATGGAGATCTGGTCCTCCACTTCGGTAAGCATCCTTCCCATAATGCCCTGCAAGAAGATGGGGCAGAATTACCCGAAGCATCCATGACACCAACACAGAGGACAGTTGCAGCTCGGTGGCATCCTGCAACGGGGGTGCACCTTTTCCAACTCAGTCAAAAGGTGGGAGCCATCACCGATCTTACACAAGGGGAGTCTTCAAAAAGCTTGAGGAAAATGCATCTTAGGAAACGACTGCATGAATCTCAACATTTTTTGCAACAGTATTTTAATTCCATCTTTCCACGAGCTTTTTAAAGTCCTTTTGGGTGTGTGTATATGTATAGAGTTGTTGGAAAAATCATCACGTATTTTTGTTTTTTTTATGCAAGAACGTGTCATGACTTTTCCAATGACCGAATACATACAGATATGCACAAGAGGACTTCAAAAAATTCATGAACACATAAAATTAAACTATGAGTTTATTTTTACAAAAACTTTTTGAAGTCTCTTGTACATATAATACATACACACACATACATGCATAGACATAACTATCTATTTATATATACTAGATATACATATAAATAGATATATATGAGGAAATTATATATACACATAAATACATATTATATATACATATAAATAGATATGAGTGAATTTCAAAAAAATTTCATGGCAAAAGAAGATTAGTGTATGTTTACTTACATGCAAAAAAATTTTGAAATCTATGCATTTTTTCTCACAATATGCATTTTCCATGAACTTTTTGAAGGCCCACTTCATTTATATATAATATAATTATGTAAAAAATATATATTGTTTAAAATGCATTAATATATATTATATAAAACTCAACTAAATTAAAATATGATATACCATATATAATATAATATAGATGTAAAATATATATTATTGAAAATATGTAAATATATATTATGTATGTAAAAATACATATTATTGAAAGAATATATTAATATTAACAGTCCATGTGTATATATATGTATGTGTATATATATATATATATATACACACACACACATACGCAATATACACATACACATATATCACTTTACAACAAAGAGTATTGTCCTGAGAACGTTATGTCAAAAGCGGATAGGGGAAAAAAGGGACAAGTGGCCTGATTTTGGCATCTTGGCTGAGCACATGGTGCGTTGGTGCCTGAGAACATGAGTTAGTATCTGTCCCACCGTCCTTACCTGCCCCAGCTTCCTCCTGTTTCTGCCTTGTTTGCATGTTTTCTTTCTTTCCAAAGTCTGCCGGACTGGGTCTGCTGAGACTGCTCTGTGTTCATGTATGCGTATGAATCAACCTGTGTGACTACAGCTTTGTGGCTGAGGCTGACAAGTAGAATGGTGGTTATAAAACACGGGACAAATATTTATGTGCTTTCCTTTCTTGGCTTTCTGCAGTAAGACTTGATCCCTCCTCTACCTGAGGCAGACATCTACCTACACATCTGAGGTGGGGAAAGAACAAGGGCAGGCTAGGACCATGGAAGAAATAAAAAAAAAAAAAAAAAGAAGTTAATGCTCCACTTCTGACACTTGAAATAGGGGTGTAGAAACCCCTGAAATATAAGCATGGTAGAGAAACAAAGGACTCTGTAAATGCCATCCTGATGTATGTATATACAAAATGCAGAAAAAAATTATTTTCATGTTGCTGTAAAAATATAATTATAGCAATGTGCAGAGCTAAAGATACACTATTGAGTTAAAACGGATAGCAAATGGTATATTAACTATAATCACAGTGCTGTAAAAATTCAAGCCAGTGTGCGTGCACACACACACACACGTACACACACGCACACACAAACATTTGAAAGAAAGCACATCACAATACTGACAACTGCTTTTGGGTAGTTAGAACATGAGTGTTATTTCTTTTATCAATTATTCTATATTTTACAAGTATTATTTTCTATAGCAAGTATGTAATTTTTCTCATATAAATAGGTAAAATAAATGTCTAACAAAAAATTGTGATTGATGTAGACAACCCAAATCACATGTTTCCTTAGAAAGATACCCTCTGAATTGATAGATCTCAGCCGAGTGAACATCAAAATCGGATAGAAGCTTAAAAAATGCAGAAGCAGACTTGACTCCAGAGATTCTGATTTAGTAGGGTAAGGTCTCAGCTTATACAGGTTTTTTCTTTTTCTTTATTTTTTTCTTTTATTTACCAGAGAGTGTGCTTGCAAGAGACACAAAAAGAGAAAGTGAGAAAACACTCCCATGGGGGATAGTCACATTGCAAATCCCTTCTCCTCCATCTTTTCACTCTTCAGGGATTTGGGGCATGCACACACATATTCCCGGCATGTTTCTTAAGTCACTGGGTCTGGGACTCAAACTACACAGTTGACCATGTGGGACCCAGCTGCCTTAACCACCAGGTCATGAGATGGCTGAGGTGGGGGTATTTTTAAAGTGCTTTCAGGCTGACTCTAATGTGCCACTTGGAATGAGAACTGTTGTCCTAGCACAAGTGGAGAAACAAGTTTAAGTTAATCTTATTCCAATGAGTTCAATGAGCATGTGCCAGGACCCTCTTAAATGGTGGTATCACCCACTATTTGAGTTGAGAACTCTGGCTCTCTTCCTCCAGAGAGTGGAGTCTGGCCCTTAACCCTTTCTTTTTATCTTTGATCTCAAACCTGAGTGTGCATCAGAGCAAACAGGAGATCTTAAAGCAGACAGCTGGGCTCCACTCCCAGAGTTT
This sequence comes from Tupaia belangeri chinensis, assembly GCF_000334495.1. Classification (NCBI taxonomy): domain Eukaryota; kingdom Metazoa; phylum Chordata; class Mammalia; order Scandentia; family Tupaiidae; genus Tupaia; species Tupaia belangeri. The sequence continues at coordinate 3,764,839 of NW_006160005.1, read as the reverse complement.
CTGATTTTCTGATACAGTAGATGTGGGATGGTCTCAAAAGTTTGCCCTTCCTTCCTTCCTCCCTCCCTTCCTTCCTTCCTTCCTTCCTTCCCTCTTATTCTCTTTCTTTCTTGTTTTTTTGTTTGTTTGTTTGTTTTTTTAAAGAAAAGATTTCCCTGTGTCATGATCTTCCTGCCTCATCCTCCCAGCTGGGACTACAGGCACATACCATCATGTGTCTGACTTTTAGGTTGGACCTGGAATCAGATGGAATCAAATCCAGGTCTCTGCCGTGGTCTGAGCCTGCGGAACACAGTATCTTACCAGCATGTACCACCAAGGCAAGGCCTCACAGGCTTTTTTTTGGAATTGCCAGAAGGTACATGGGAGAGAGAGACACAGAAATGGAGAGAGAAAGAGACAGAGGATCACATCACAATCCCTTCTATTTCTCCATACTATCGGGATTTGGGGCCTACATGCCCATAGTTTTCTTCAAGCTACTGGGCCATGATTTGACTCATGGTTGGCCATTTGGCATCTGGCTCCCTTAACCCACTAGACTTTGGGCCAGCCCTAAAGTTTGCATTTCTATCAAGTTCCTTGGTGGTATGGAGGCTGCTGATCCAGAGATCACACTCCGAGAACTACTGTCCTAGTACATCAGGAACACAAGACATTTGCCACTGTTGGCCTCACTTGCTCCACTCTGAAGTAAATTACCTCCTTCCCGAGGGCACTCAGATTTCCATGAGGGACAGTCTTGCTGTAAAACATTGTGGGCACAATGCACAGTTTCATAGAGTAGAATTACCAGAGCTGAACTAAGAGACTTCTGCCCGTATCCCAAGTCACATTACAGTTTTAAAAACTGGACTCTCACCCAGCTGAGGTGGTGTGAATGTAACACAATTACTTAGTGACACTCAGTCCACATGGGAAGGTCCTGGCTTTGCAGCCCTAGGTCTTCCTGTACATGCTGGGAGCGTGCATGATCTGGGCTGGCTGAGGCTGGGGGTGGATCGAGGTGTGAAGACCCTGTTGAGGGTGCTTTCCTCTCTTCCTCTTTATAAATAAATAAACAAACAGACTTATGAAAAAGAAGAAGCAGGACACTAGTTTTTGGAGAAACATAATGATACTTCAAAAAGTTTGTGGAAAAAGTGGAATTTCAGTGTGAATTTATTTTAGCACAAAAATTTTTGAAATCCATACTTTTTGATATGCATGCCCATGGACTTTTTGAAGACCCCACATAGTTCTTCACTGAGGAAGAACAAGGGGGGAGGGAGCTCAAGCAGGTGTGGAAGGAGGGACTACCAGCCTCAGAGACAGCCAGATCCTTCTTCTTTATCACAATCACTTTCTCCCCATTCCGTCCCAACACGAGAAGACAAGCAGAGGAAGTAACCAGTCAGAACCCTCATAAATTTGGACCTCATTAATTCTAAACCTGTGATACTTCCTGCAGAATTTGGGCTGGTTTATTTTTATGCTCCATCTAAATAAAAATTTTGATCAACAAATCAATACTGAGGAAGGTGGCACATAAAACAGTGCCTGTGCGACTCGCTAATTATTCCTACCTGTCAGATGGAATAAGGTCCCTCAGGGCTGAGCCTTGCTCTAGGGCTTTGGGGCTATGTATGTCTGAAAGGGAACTGAGGTTTCTGGATCACCTACGATGCGCCAGGCAATGAGCCCCGGCCACGTGGCCTTTTCAAACATAGTAATAGCTAACATTACATTGCATTTTGCAGTTTACAAAAATCTTTCATATATACTATTTAAATTCTGAGGAGCCAGCAGATGGCACGATGGTTAAGGCACTGGACTTCCACGTGGCCAACCACGGTTTGAGTCCCAGATCTGATGGCTTGCTTTCTCACCTTTCTCACCTTTCTCTCTTTCTCTCTCTCTTTCTCTACATGTGTGTGTGTGTGTGTGTGTGTGTATGTGTGTCTCTCTCTCTGGTGAATTAAAAAATAATAATAATGGGGCCAGTAGGTGGTGTTGTGGTTAAAGCACTGGACTCCCATGTGGTTGACCATGGTTCAAGTACCAGATCTGACAACTTGAAATTCACACTGGGCACATGTGTGTGCATGCCCAAACCCCTAAGAGGAGAATGAAGAAGGGAGTGTGGCATGGCCATGCCCCCTGGGGGGGGGAGCTCTCCCTTTCTGTCACTTTGTGTCTCTGTATCTCTGGCAAGCACATGCTCCCTATAGCAAACATCTCTCAAAAAATAATAATAATAAATAAAAATAAATAAAATTCTTTTAAAAGCACGACTAAAAATTCAAATCAGTACTGTACGGTAGGTTGTTTATTATTATTATTGTTATTCTCCCATTCAGTTGGTAGAAAATCGGAGGCCAAATGGCCAAGGCTGGCAGAGGACTGAGCCAGGACCAGCGTCCAGGTCTTCGACTCCAGATCCCAGGCTCTTCCAGTCTGCACATCTGGCTTCATTTACTCCTTGCATGAACCCCATGAAAACTGGTCACTTACCCACGTTCTTGAAGCTAGGCACTTGAAGCTACCATTGATGTCCATAGTCTTTCTGCAACTCTCACTGTGAGCATGTCACCCCCCGCCTGAGCGAGTGTGGATGTGACCAAGGCTAGAGCCTAGACATAGCAGAAATGTCAGGTCAGGAGAACTTTGCTGCTGATTCCCAACGTCTTGCAAGCTGAAGCTCCGAGGCATGAAACAGGTTTTTAGTGAGGAGCACAGAAATGCTCCTGAGGAGTAATTACGCAGGGCCAAGAGCCTGCGACAGGAAGAACTCTGCGGTCATATCAGCTTGAAAATCGTCGCGTTAAATGAAAGAAAAAGCTACACAAGAACCAAACCCAGGGACTTCTCAGAGCGCTTTTCTATTTTCAAAGGCATCTCTCGGGACACTTTGAAACCTGCCCAGGAGACTGAGGTGGTAAAAGCACAGTGACAGTTTCAGCTTTTATTTGTGCTGTGATCCTCAGGCTTGTGTATGCTACAGAGGGGTGGGCTTCTGTCTGAGAATTCCTGACTCAGTGAGTTGGAGGTGAGGTTTGATAATTTCCTGTTTTGTTTTGTTATGTTTAGCTACAATGTGCTCACCAGAGAGAGACAGAGAGAAAGAGAGAGGAGAAAGCATCCTTTACCATGGTGAATGGGCAAGCCACAAGCCCTCCTCCTCCATTCCTCCCTTCTTTGGGGATTTTGCTCATGCGTGCATGGCACACCTGGTGTGTTTCTCTGGCCACTGGGTCCAGGATTCAATCCACACGATCAACTGAGTGGGGTCCACTGCCTTAACCATTGGCACAGAGCCGGCCCATGATTTCCATTTCTAACCGGTCCTCAGGCACTGCGGCTGCTGCCCTCTGATTCAAGGATATGTGGACTTGATGAACCACTGTGTATGGACCAGTGACTGGTCAGAGTTCTGCTGAAGCCAGGGCCAAGGTCCAGCATGACATACATTCTCTGCACCCTCCACAGTTTAGCATGAACGCGGACAGTGTGAAGGGAAGAAGAGCTGGTAAAGTGAAGCCTCCATGCAGGTAGATAGTCAGAAGAAAGGGGAGTCAGTGTCTCCTCTTTTCCTTGGGGATGCACGAAGTTCATGGGTTGGTGATAGAAATGATATGGAGTATCACAGGCTCTATTTGCTGTAGCCCAGAGGACACCCCTCTCTGTCCCACAACTACCCAGAATCCCCATCTGCCGGTTATCAGGGCAGGTGGGGGACAGGAATACAGTGTCTGATCGAAACGCAATTCCAAATAAACAGTCATACAAGGGAACTTTCAAAAGTTCATAGAAAATAGAATTAAAGTACAAGTTTATTTTAGTGCAAAATTTTTTTAAATCATGCATATTTTTTTCATAACATATTTTTCAGTGAACTTTTTGAAGACCTCTGAGCAGAAATAAGCAAGAGCTTTGTGAAATAATCTAGCCAAGTAGCATGTGTGCTCCATAATCCAGCCAAGTAGCATGCGTGCTCCCTATCATGGCTCAGACATGCCCACAACCAAGACCGAGGGTGGTTTGGGGCATCAGAGCAAGCCCCCTGCCATTTACTAAACTGAACTTTGCAAAATAGCAATCGGATGATGTCTCTACCTCCTGCTGTGCCACTGCCTCCTCACTCCACCACTGACAACCCTCCCCAAAGCAACAAAGACTTTATTCCATCCCAGTCAGTGTGCTGGCTACCTCGACCTGCTACAAACTCTGTCTTTCCTGAATCTCAGCAGAAGCCAGAAAGCATAGGGACAGTCCCCAGGCAAGAAGCAGATTAAAGCTAAAGAGAGGTTTGAAGCTGGCCTCCTGGAGTTGTCCGAGTCTCTGGCTCTGATAAAGAAGCAATCAGAGGGAAAGTTGCACTGTAAAAGAGATTTGCAGCAAGAAATCAGAGGAATGAATGAATACTCTCCGAATGGTGATCTCTGTAAGACTTAACATAATGTCGTGTCTGTGAACTTAGCCCAAGTTCCACGGAAGTAAATAAACTGATCAGGACAATTTGCCTGGGGTTACAGATCCAGCAGGGACAGGTCGTAGAGTCCAATGAGGGAAACATACAGGGTACTCGGTGGGGAAGGACAGAAACTTAAAAATGTAGGCGAAAAACAAGACAGGGAGGACAACTCTAAGGCACAATCTACTCAAATAAGACACTCAGGGGAAACACAGAAGGGATCATTCATAAGTAATCATTAAAAGTCCATTTTTCCTTTTCTGAGCAGATGGAAGACTGTAGTCTTTAGATCAGAGAAATAATCAAGTTTAAGCCTATATACTAGAAGAGAAAAATATCTAGAAATACCCTGGTGAAATGCCATTTAAAAATTAAAAAAAAAAAACAACACTCAAATCGACTTCGCAAATGATGAAACCTACAGAAAGTGAGCAAGCTTTTCAACAATTTTGAGACTTTCATTTCCATAGTGGTGAGACAGTGAACCGGAACGGATGAGATTCAAGCCTCTCTGTGTTGCCTCAAATGCAAAAGAGAAACAATAATGGTACTCATTTCATAGGATTGCTGGGAAGAATAAATAAGTTAATATAAAAAATTCATTTATAGTATTTAGAATGGTACAACTTGTAAGTACTATTTAGAGTTAACTGATTTGGGGATAGCAAGTGGCATGGTGGTTAAGGGTGCTGGATTCCCACATAGATGACCGTGGTTCGAGTCCCAGTCCTGGCAGCTTGCTTTCTCACTTTCTCTCTCTCTCTCTCTCTCTCACTCTGTCCCTCTCTGGTCAAATTAAAATAAATAAGTAAATAAGTTAAATAGGTAGTGTTTAAAAAAAGTTTATTGATTTAAAATAATACACACACACACATACACACACTTGCATATATATATGTGTGTATATATATATATATACACACACATACATATATGTATATATATGTACATATAATTTCATGAAAAAGAGAGAGATAGAGATGGGTACCCTCAACAGGTCTGATCACACTACTATCCCCCCCCAATGCCTCGCAGTCAGCCAGGATCATGGGTGCACATGGGCATGCCCAGTGTGTTCAGCTCCACCAAGGATTTGAACCCAGGCTTTCCATGTGGCTCCAGTATCTCACAGCAGCACCTGACTGCCTGCATCACTATTAGCAAAAGCTCAGCCTTTGCTAATAGTTTTTATCACAATTCTAATTGCCAGAGGGTACAAGTGCTAGCCAGAGAATGACAGAGAGACAGAGGGGAGGGATAAAGCACCAGTTAGGCATAGTCACGGTGCAATCCCTTCCCTTCCATTTCTCCAGCCTGTCAGGATTTGGGGCATGCATGCACCCAAGTCTGGGGTGTTTTTCAAGCCACTGAGCCTGACATTCAAACTGTTCAGTTAGTCAGTTAGAATCCATCTCCCTTAACCACTAGGCTATCGGGCTGGCCCTGTGAAGACTTCTTTATCCTATTCTTCTGCCTCAGAACTCATGAGTAAGAATAAAAAGAAGGAAGAATAGGAAAACTATCCTGAGGAAAAAAAAATCTGAGCTTTTCACTAAGTAGAGGTTGAGTGATTGAGAAAAGTATACACATACACCCATACAAATCTACACAAACACATATACATTGAAATCAACTCAAGGGGGACTAAAAGCCTTAATACAGAAAGAAAAAAAAGGCGAGTCTTAAAAATGTTAGAAAAGACTATGTGAGACTATGCCAACCTCAGAGTAGGAAAGAATTTTTAAACAAGACAAAGAGTAGAGAAAAAACAATTTTAAATTGGGATATATCAAAAGCAATCACAAAACTACTAGTCAAAGCCTAGAAAATATATTTATACAAATACCCAGAACACATAAATAACTTCAAATTAATAAAAAAGCAAGCAACCCAACAGAAAAAAATAGGCTAAAGAACTGATAGGCAACTCACAAGACAGAAAACCCAGTGTACATCAAGTAGTATTCATTATCACAAATAATCAAAGAATTTCAAATTAAACCATAATGAGATACCATTTCACACCCAGTAAAAAGTGGCAAAAACTAAAATGTTGGAGACTACCAATGTGGACAAGGAGGAACAAGAACTCACACACTCTCTGATGGGAGTGTAAATTGGTACAAATGCTTTGCAAGGAACTTTGGCAATAGCTAATCAAGTTGAATATAGACACAACATAGAAATGATGATTCTGGGACCAGCAGTTAGCGTAATGGCTGTGTCGCTGGACTCCCATGTAGTCGACCGCGGTTCGAGTCCCAGACCTGGTGGCTTAAACTCACGCTGGGCACATGTGCGTGTGTACCGAAGATCCTGAGAGGAGAATGGAGGAGAAGGGATTGCAGTGTGGCCATCCTCCCTGGGGGGTGATTTCTCGCTTTCTGTCTCTCTGTCTCTCTCTGTCTTTCTGGCAAGCACACGCGCCCTATGGCAAAAACCTCTCCAAAAAAAAAAAAAAAGAAATGAAGATTCTACCTCTAGGTATGTGACCCTCACACATGTGTTTAAGGAGATATATTCAAGTGTGTTCATATGTAATTCTGTTTGTAATAGAAATGAACTGGGGGAGAAAAAACTACATTCTTATCAAGAGAAAAGTGATAAACAGTGGTGTATCCACACAGTGAAATCTCAGTGCCAATGATACATAATGAAAGGAAATGAGCCAGAGCTCTAAGTATCAACAGAGTGAGCCTCAGCTATAATGTTTACATTCTGTTTTTAGTTTGCTATAGGGTATGTGCGCTCACTGGAAAGAGACAAAGAGGAGAGAGAGAGAGAAAGAAAGTGAAAAATTACCCCCCCCCCCGCCGAGTCCCAGACCTGGTGGCTTAAACTCACGCTGGGCACATGTGCGTGTGTACCGAAGATCCTGAGAGGAGAATGGAGGAGAAGGGATTGCAGTGTGGCCATCCTCCCTGGGGGGTGATTTCTCGCTTTCTGTCTCTCTGTCTCTCTCTGTCTTTCTGGCAAGCACACGCGCCCTATGGCAAAAACCTCTCCAAAAAAAAAAAAAAAAGAAATGAAGATTCTACCTCTAGGTATGTGACCCTCACACATGTGTTTAAGGAGATATATTCAAGTGTGTTCATATGTAATTCTGTTTGTAATAGAAATGAACTGGGGGAGAAAAAACTACATTCTTATCAAGAGAAAAGTGATAAACAGTGGTGTATCCACACAGTGAAATCTCAGTGCCAATGATACATAATGAAAGGAAATGAGCCAGAGCTCTAAGTATCAACAGAGTGAGCCTCAGCTATAATGTTTACATTCTGTTTTTAGTTTGCTATAGGGTATGTGCGCTCACTGGAAAGAGACAAAGAGGAGAGAGAGAGAGAAAGAAAGTGAAAAATTACCCCCCCCCCCGCCAGGGGAGGGGGCCACATCACAATCCCGTCTCCTCCATGCATGCACACACACTCAGTGTGAACCCCAAGCTGCCAGGTTTGGGATTCAAACTGGGATTCAAATCCCACATGCAGTTGGCCATGTGGGATTCAGCCACCTTATCCACCAAACCACCTGGCTGGCCCATCAGCTCTAATATTGAGCACACAAAGCAAACTGAAGGGAAACAGGATGGCATGATACTAGAGTTTTTAAATATGCATGATCACATTCTATATTATCTAAGGATGTGTGCATACATCGTATTGTACAAGGAGAATAAAATTCATCAAAATGACAAATGCAACTTTCAAGGTAATAGATATTTCCATAGGTAAGAAGGAGAATGAGCCACAGCAAGGTACAGCAGGGCGTTTGTGTCCTACTCGCTATGCTGGGTAGCTAGAGACATATCTGAATATTAAACAACTTTATTTTGTTTTGTCTGTGAGGTGGATAATAATGGACGATGGATGGATAGATGAGTAGATAGACTGATAGACTGATTGATCATTTTTGGTTAAGTAACTCTGACCCAAGGATTTTATTCATTGCTAAATTATCCTTCAAGAATAAAGGCAAAAAGGAATTTCCAGTGTTAAGAACTCAAGGTCTATAATATCCATGAGTCACCCTTGAGGGAGGAATAAAAAACTATCTGATGATGGAATATGTCAAGTGAAAAGTAAAACTACAGAATTTCGAAAACCACAAATATATTTTGTGATTCGTAACCTTCAAACAGTACACAAATGCAAAAATTCATTAAGAAAAGATTGACCAATTAGATTACACATTTTCCAACATTTAACTAATTGCCTTTATTGACAGAAATAAAGCGAAATGACATTGGAGTTGTCCTAAAAGAAACTGTTTGCGCAGGGCAATAAAAGTACCCTGTTGTGATGAAATAAAACCAAAAGGAGTTTTAGGCGTGAGGGAGCAGCTCTCCATCTTTAGAGCCTGCTTAATATGCACGGGGTGCCCTGGAAGCAGACAGGGAGCTGGTCTCTGACCAGCTGGGAGGGAGCAGAACGGTGCGTGGGCCCTGCTGTGCCACCCCGCACATGGTACCCTCTCTGGAAACACACATGGTAGACAGAAAGCAAGCACATACTAAACCCTAGGAACACACTTCCATACATGGAACAAAGGACTTTTCCCTGCTGACCAAAAGCTCAAGCCTAGGGGGCCGAAGGGTGGCACTGCTGAGAAACACAATGCTCTGCAAGGCTGGACCACATGGGAAGGTTCCAGGTTTGCATCCAGGGACCTCCGTTAGTATACTGGGCATGCGTGTGTCCATGATCACGAGCTGGCTAAGGCCAGGATGGATTACAGCATCAAGACCCTGTTACAACATCTGATACAAAGTGGATGAATATGGAAGATTTGAAGCTAAGCAAAGAGCCAGACTATGAAAGACACGCACTGTAGGTTCCCACTTACTATGTACTGAATGTCTGCATTTGAGGGCAGAAACTGAAGGGTTGTTGGTTGTAATGTCAGGGAGGGTAACTGTAGATACTAGAGACAGTATAGGAGGGTGTGGTTAATAGAGGGTGGGAAGAGAGGGTGGGGGAAAAACAAAACAATCAATAGATATAGAAATGAAAAATGATCTGTTGATTATAATATATATGGTAATGTCTTTGACTTGACTAATATGCACTAAATTCATGCTGGGAAAAAAACACGTTATACACTGTAAAGATGTACGGCGATTAAATGTAAATTTTAAAAAATCATTAAAAAAAAAAAAAGACAGGTTCAGCCTGTAGTGTGGTGGTTAAGGCAGCTGGATCCCACATGACCAAGTGCATGGTCAGAGTCCCAGATCTGGAGACTTACAAAACGTCCTGGATGCATATGCAGCATGCCCAAAATCCTGAGGAGAAAATGGAGGACAGAGGATTGTGGCATTGCCAACACCCTATGGGGGTGATTTCTCACTTTCTCTCTCTCTTCTTGGCAAATGCACACACCCTGTAGTAAAAAATAAAAAAATAATAAAAAAAAGACTCTGTTAAGAGTCTCTCTCTCTCTTTCTCTCTCTCACTCATGGGAGAAATAAATCAATAAACTTTATAAAAACTCCATCATATCAATAATAAATAAAAAAATGCAAAACAAAAGGAATAGGTAATTACCTTTATCAAAAAAAAAAAGAAAGAAAGAAAAACTATTTATTTAAAAGTCCAATGGATATATTAAAATGTAATGAACCTCAACTTTTAGTTAAGAAAATGTAAAGCACGGGACCAACAGATGGCATAATGGTTAGGTTGGAGGACTCCCACATAGTTGACCACAGTTGAAGTCCCAGCCCTGGCGGCTTAAAACTCACACCGGGCACGTGTGCATGCGTGCCTAAGATCCCAAGAGGAGAATGGAGGAGAAGGGATTGTGGCATGGCCATCCCTCCAGGGGGTGATTTCTCTCTCTCTGTCTTGCACTGCACTCTATAGCAAAAATCTCTCTACAAAAATTTTTAAAAAAGAAAATATAAATCAAAATATGAGGTCCTCTTTGTTAAAACCATCCAATTCAGTAAAACTTAAGAATGTGGTTATACTCAGGGCCAGAGGAATGGATATTCTCACTGCTGAAGGTGGGAATATAAATTGATGATCCCTATTTCAAGGGCCTGCCTTTGACTTCTTATCCTGCTGCTAGAAATTTACCCTACATAAATATTCTCAAATTTTTCCACTACCATAAGAACCAGGCCGGACAGTGCAAGATTGATAACAAATAGTTTCTCCCAATGGGAGACTGACTAAATAAACCAGAATCCATCCATTTGATGGAATACTATGCAGTTGTTAAAAAGAATGAGGCAGGGATCAGCAGTTAGCGTAAAGACTATGTCGCTGGACTCCCATGTAGTCGACCGCGGTTCATGTCCCGGACTCGGTGGCTTAAAATTCACGCCGGGCGCATGTGCGTGTGTGCCCAAGATCCTGAGAGGAGAATGGAGGAGAAGGGATTGTGGTGTGGCCATCCCCCCTGGGGGGTGACTTCTCATTTTCTGTCTCTCTGTCTCTGTCTGTCTGGCGAGTGTACGCGCCCTATAGCAAAATAAACCTCTTCAAAAAAAAAAAAAAAAGAATGAGGCAGAGCTGTAGGAACTGAAATATTTCTAAGGTTTAGAAAGTTTCGTTTGCTTATTTTTACTAGAGGACATGATTGTTTACATGATTGAAAGAGATAGTGAGAGAGGAAGAAAAAGAGTAAGAAAGCAGCCTCCATGGAAAATGGTCATACTGCAATCCCTTCTCCTCCAACACTCCCTCCTTTCAGGATTTTGGACATGCATGCACACATGTCCAGCATATTTCACAAGCCACTGGATCCACGGCTCGAGGCCCACCGCCATGTGGGATCTG
>NW_006160005.1:3740397-3753121 GCF_000334495.1 Tupaia belangeri chinensis | reverse complement strand
TTGGTCTGTCTGGGGAGTGTACGCGCCTTATAGCAAAATAAACCTCTTAAAAAAAAAAAAAAAAAGAATGAGGCAGAGCTGTAGGAACTGAAATATTTCTAAGGTTTAGAAAGTTTCGTTTGCTTATTTTTACTAGAGGACATGATTGTTTACATGATTGAAAGAGATAGTGAGAGAGGAAGAAAAAGAGTAAGAAAGCAGCCTCCATGGAAAATGGTCATACTGCAATCCCTTCTCCTCCAACACTCCCTCCTTTCAGGATTTTGGACATGCATGCACACATGTCCAGCATATTTCACAAGCCACTGGATCCACGGCTCGAGCCACACTGCCATGTGGGATCTGCTGTCTTAACCCACAGGCCACAGAGCTGGCCCAGAAGGATTTTTGAAAAAATAAGGCACAGCAATACTTTAGTATAATCTCTTTAAAAATAAATAATAATAACAAGAATATGAGCAACCTAAAAAATTGGAGGCTGGGGGATGGAATTAAAGTGCAAGTTGATTATGGTGCAAAAAATGTTTTGGAACTCTTGCATAGTTTTTTCATAATATGCATTTCCCATAGACTTTTTAAAGATCCCCTTACACATACAAAGAGAATATCTATAGGCCCATTGCAGTAGGATGGCTTAAACAATTATTTTTTTTTCCTGAAAATAATCATGCACATAAACTATCAACACTTTCTTTCCTTTGTAGAGACAAACTGGGATGAAGGACAGGAGACACTTTGATTTTTATTGCTGTCTTTACTACTTCATTTTTCCCAACATGGATTTAGTTTTGTAATATTTAAAATTTATCTGCGATTAGAAAATAAGATCATGTGTTATTTCTTTGTTTTCCTCTTCTTTATATGAAAAACAGAAATGCATTTTATTAAAAAAAAAAAAAAGAGTACAAGGGCCAGGAAGTGAGAGGGGCCATTCTTCCTTGTGTAAATGGCAAGGCATTTATGGATCACAGATACTAATACCCACCTCACAGGAGGGCAGAGGATTAAATGAGATCTTGTGTACAAAGTGCTTCCTCTACTACACTGCACCCATAAGCCCTCAATAAATGGGAGTGCTCTTTGCACTAAGACCACAGCTTTTTCTCTTTCCCATGCAGGGAACTCCCCAGGGTCTCCTTACTCTGTTGGGCCCCAAGCTGACCTCAGACTAGAAAGACCCAAGGACAGGAGCTGGAGAGTCTCAGCTCTGCTATCTGGCCTGAGGGCTCTTTCCCCTGGGGAGCCCCAGGGCTCCTTCCGTTCCCAAGAATCTACACACAGCCCTGCCTCTGCAACAGTGAGGGGGCTGGAACCCAGAGATCTGTACCCCTCTTGCTCCACTTCTCACTGAGCCAACAAGGCAGCCCCAGGGCCTGCTTGACTCAGGCCCACTGGGAGATGCCAGGCCCAAACTGCAGAGTACTCTGGCAAGGATTATTTACTAGCTTAAAAATCTCTAGAGAGTAGTTACTGGGAATGCATTATTTCATGTGACGATTCTAGTGCTTGTTCACAGAAACCCATGTGGTTTGTTTCCCCAAGAGTCTGTGGAGTTTGCAGGGCTGTTGGCAAACACTCTGGGCAACCTCAAAGATCTCTCCTCTGGTGTCTTCCTCAGCCTACACTGTAGCAGGGGGCAACAAAAACTATTGTCACCAAATCCAAGCCCACTTGGTGAAGGTAAGGAGTCCATGGCTGTGAGGGCTCAAGAGAAACAATTCCAGATGGCCAGAGAGTTTAGGGACCACCTGCCTAAAACACTCACTGCACAAAGGAGGAAGTGGAACGTCAGCAGGTGAGTGGTGGCATGCTCAAGGTCATACGGGCAGATTTTGTTTTTTCTTTTTCTTCTTCTTTTTAATTGACAGAGGGTGTACGTGCATGTCAGAGAGACAGAAAGACAGACAGAAGGGAAAGCAACCACAATGGGGCATGGTTGCACTGCGAATCTTTCTCCTCCATTTTCCAGTCCTATTGGGATTTGGACACATATGCCTGGCGTTTTTCCAGCCACCAGGGCTTGTAGGATCTCACTCTCTTAGTCATTAGGCTACTAGGCTGGTTCTGCAGATAGTTTTGGAAACAGAATCCCTGATGGTTAACTTGGAACATGGTGTTTTTCATCCTCTCATTCTGCCCTCACAAAGCAGGAGATCTCAGATATGGAAGAATGAGGCATGCCAGCCAGGATAGGGGCTACTTGCTGACCATCCAACCAGGAGGAGAAACCTCCAGGAAGTAATTTATAAATGAACCCCTTTCAATCCAAATAAATGTATCCTAAAATATCATTTTCTCAGATTTTTTAAAAACAAAAGAAGCAAAACATTTAAGGGACACAAGAATGGAAAATTATCTGCTGGTGATAATGCGCATGATAATATCTTTAACTGGACTAATATACAGTGTATTCATGCTGGGAAAATTCATTTTAAAAGCTGTAATGATATATAGTGATTAAATACATGAAAGTAAATAAATAAACTATGAAAAACATAAAAAAAAAACCCTGGTACTTTATGTTTGAAAGCAAGCAAAAATATAAATATGTGCTCTACAGACATCTCCAGTTGTGGCCAAAGGCAAACAAGGGGGTGATCAAAGGCAAACTTCTGATCAACCTCATCCACTAAAACTAGAGAACCTCACAAGGAGCTCTTTGTATGTTACATAGGCTTTGGGGTCAGATTTTTTCCTTAATGAAAAACATTACATGGTTTAAACACAACGGAAGTTTGAAAACACATCTCTCGAGTATCCTAATCATTTACAAGGGAATGAGGGAGAAGAGTGTTTGGCGGTGATGATGGTATTCATCCTCAGATTTTAAGAAGGGCTAAACCTGTCACCTACTTCCTGCCATCCAGATAGAGGATGCTGCAACTGAAGGAGTGTTCAAGGTCACCTTTCCAGCCTCCACATTGACAGATTGGGAACCTGAGGCTGGGGAGGGAAGGCAGACAGTCCAAGGTCATGAAGGTGCCGACTGCTGGGCTGTGACTCAAATCCCTATCTTCGACATCCCAAGCCAGAGCTCTTCCCATGCATCACATAGCTCACAGCCTGCCCCGTGTTAGAGGAAACAACACAGAGGCTGATTTCTATTTCCAGGGACCCCAGTGCGCCATTTATTTTCTCCTCAGATATGCTGGCTGCAATCCCCTTGGAAAGATGCCCGGAGTCTAACCAAATCCCCGTCTCCGGCTGCAATCAGCATCTCAGTGCTGTCTCATTGTCATGAGCAGGACTCGGGCCAAGAGGAGTCCTGAAGAAGACCTGGGTAGAAGAGGCAAAGGGTGCAGGCACTCTGCAGGAAGAAATGACTGTCTCTTTGCTCCGAACATCCTATGAGACTAGGGTAGACCTCAGGGCTCTATTAAGCAATAAGTGAATTGGTCAAGTTCTTGTTATCACCATTACAGTGTGTTAGCCAGTGGCGCGATCCCTCGTTGTTTCTTGACCTCTTCTTACAGTTGGCAAACACTGAGCTTTCTATGAGTACATCCAAATTAGGAGGGCTTAACTAAATAATCCTGAGAAACTGCCACTACCTTATTGAATTTTATCATGTGCTTTTGGACCGAGACATTGGCACTGAACGCCTTTTATTATCTAGAGGAAAATATTTCTCTATCTTGCAGATAAGTCAACAGTCTCAGAGAGGTTAAATAATTTTCAAAGTCACAGAGTGACTATCCTGTGATTCAGAACAAACTCTAAGTCCCTTGTCTCTCTATATGGGAGTTCCTTTCATTCTAACATGCTCTCAGAAAGGCCAAGCCAGAGGTGTCAAATGACCCCAGGCTATCTCAGTAATACCCAGGGGATAAGAATATAAGCTTCCAACAAATCAGTCTGGCTCTGATACCAGCTATAGGGCTCTGGAGAAACCATTCCTCTTTTCTAAGCCTCAATTATCCTCATCTATAAAATGGGAATAGTACCTGCCTCATAAGGATGAGATAAAGATTAAATTAAATTAAATGCAATAATGGGGTCAGCTGGTGTCCAGCAGTAATATGACACTCTGTGATGCAGAAACCACATGGGAAGGGCTCAGGTTCGTGTCCCAGGGCCTCCTTGTACATACTGGGTGAATGTACTGTGATCCAAGACAGCTAAGGCTGGGAGTGGATAAGTGCGAAGACTATTGGGAACTCTCTCTCTCTCCTCTCTCTCTCTCTTTCTCATAAAAGAAATAAATTTTAAAATTGCAATAATGCATATAAAGCATAGAGTACTTGACCCTTATTCAATAAATGGTTTTTCTTGTTATAGTTATTGTTTCTACCATCATGAGAGGAGCAAATCAGTGCAAGTATATTGAATATTTCAAAATACTTCAGAGAGGGGGCCAGCTCAGTGGCTCAGTGGTGATGCGATGCACTGTTCAAGCTTGATCCTGAATCCACATGGAAGACCATGTGTTTGGTTCCCCTGTTGACCTGTGCCTGCCGGCTATGTGCACCCATCCAGACTGCTTGGGAAGCCTGGGAGAGGGGGTTGCAACAGGGGACCCTGTTGAGAGTGTTTGTCTTTCTCTCTTTCTCTCATGTAAAAAAAGGAATAAACTTCAAAAACTATTCCAGGGAGAAAGACAAAAGAGTCTTAGATTCGAAATTTTTCAAAGCTCTTGGAAGGCCTCTCCTGTACCCATTGCTTCAGTGGCAAGGCTCACTCTGGTAATAGCATTGTCCCTTGGTGGCTCAGTGCATTCTCATGGATGTGCTTTGGAAAAGACAGGCTCAAAAAGATGCAGAAGGAGAAAATATACAAACCTAGCTCATCTCACATCCAAAAAGAAATGTTTCATCTCACACTAGCCTACGCTAGTTCATCTGTGATTCTGTGACCCCCACAGAGTAGGAAATTTCATGTTTTGTGTGGGTTCGACCACACAGTTGGTCCTGGGAACAAAGTTTTTGCTTAGAACTACCCAGAATCTTGTACTGTATTATCAAAAGGTATGCATTGGTGCATGGCGTCTAGTGGTATTTTGTCATCGGCCGATCTGATTGTGTGGAAAAGTGAGAGACCTGGACTCAAGTAATTCAACTTTCAGGGGGTGAAGAGACTATCAGCACTCCAGCTAGGAGTGAGCATCTGTTCAAGGGATCCTACTTCTTTAAAAGCACCTTAGAGAGACCCTTCTGGCTGAGACAGTGCAGAATGAAAACTCGAAAGGTTTTGGAGGAATATTATTTTCAGTCCTAAGCTCCCAATGGAAAGGTAATTTGACTTGTGGACCTTTACACCCAAGTCTTCCTTTCCTTTTTTTCTAGTTGAATCACCTGGTCCACCTTTACAACCACTCCCAGCCTCCATCTCATTCCACTGTGCTCGCCCAGCAAAATCACCAGCAATAAAAGCCAACCAGCTGCTTTTAGTAGCTTTGGGACTACAGGCCAATTACTGTATATCTCTGGAGCCTAATTTCCTCATCTGTAAAATGAGATGAAAGATAGAACTTAATGAGTGTTTGTGATGATTAAATTAATTAATACATGTAAAAGCATTTAAGACCTTAACTGGACATACTCAGTGCTCAATAAATGGTGGCCGTTGCCATTCAAGGTTTGAACAGGTGAACCTGGCTCAGCAAAATTGCGCTTGGTGATACCAAGCCATCACATGACCTGCGAGAGGATCCTGTATGCTGGTGCCGCACAAATGATCTGCATGCAAATCAGAGCTCCATTTCATACAAGCTGTGTGATTTAGGACGAACTACTTACCCTCTCAGTTCATTCATGTATAAAAGAGCGAAGACAGAACCCATCTCATAGGGTGATTGAAAGGATTCAATGAATAAATACATATAAAGGGTTTAGAATCATTCCTGGAAAATGTTAAACATGAAATACTTCTTTATCACATAACTGCCAGCATCTCTTAGAATTAAGGGCCACAAGTCTCAAATGGCCTCTTGACCTTTTAATAATTCTGCTCCTCTTTTCTAAAATGCTGATTCTCCCAATTCCTAGATGTCTTTCAGCTTTCTTCTTATTTTTTTTTCTGGTACTTAAAACTTCTAACAACTTCTGTTCCCCTTTCCTTTCAATTTTCAATTCCTAAATGTCTTTTAGCTTTCTTATTTATTTTTTTTCTGGTACTTGAAACCTCTAACACCTTCTGTTCCCCTTTCCTTTCCATTGATGACTTTCCTTCCTACTTCATGGAGATGCTGGAGTGGCAATAAAGACACTCTGAAGGCCGTTGGTAATGCAGCAGTAACACAACTGAACCCACATGGGAAGGTTCTGGGTTCTTGTAGGGCGCTCCCCCTATACATGTGCTGGCCAGGGATGGACTGCAACATGGGGACCCTGTTGGGGGTACTGGTCTCTCTTTCTTTCTCTGTCTCTCTCATGAAATAAATAAATAAATAGACTTATTAAAAATTATTATTTGAAAAAAAAATAGAAAGGAAACTCTAATTTACAGGGAATTTACATGTACTCTCTCTCTCTTCCTTCCCTACTATTAGAGTGAGTTAAGTGCCCTTGTTCCTGTCATAAACAACCATGCAAAACTTTCATCTTCTCAAGGACTTAGCACTCCTAAAATCCTCCTCCTCCTCAATCATCAATTTCTCTTTCTCAACAGGTTCATTTGTGCTTAGACTTCTTCGGACGCTCCTGACTTTAAATGTGATACCTCTGTTCAGTCCATGTTCCTATCCCGGCCAGTGCCCCAGCTGTCCTTTACAGTGAAATTTGTCCAGAGTTGGTTGTTCATAGAACCCTCCCTTGCCTCACAGATTGTCCTCAGTTCTTTTCTGTCAGGTTTGTATGTACGTCTGTCCATCTTTCCACTCAGTTATTCTTGTCAGCATCAGGAATTGTCATCTAAACTAAGTATGACCTAATTCAGTATGACCTCAACTTAATCTGATCACATATGCAAAAGTACTATTTCCAAATGAGGTCATGTTCACAAGTATTCAGGACTTCACTTTACCTTTTGGAGGGACACAATTCAACCCAGGAAGGACATGGTCAAAGAAAACTGTATTCTACATCCCTTCAAACTGTTTCTTTCCCAGTCTTTCTTTCCTTTATTTATTTATTTATTTTTGCATATACATTCAATCGCATTGTTTAGCTTACAATGTGAGCATTTCAATATGTGAACATTTCTCCCCAGTCCCGTTGATCAAAATATTTTCAACTGATAACACCACACCTCCCCATCCCATCAATGCTCTACCTCCGTATCCCTTCTCCAAATGTCCTTCGTTAGGCCCCACTCCTCCACATACACCTCATCTGACAGTCACACCCATCTCTTATGTTTGTAGAACCGTTAGTCAATCAGTTTCAGACATAGAGTGCAGACATTCCCAGTCTTTCTCACCATCACTCACCTAATCCTATAACCCTGATCCCTCTCTCTCATCCTCCCTACGGTTGACAAGTCCTATCATCCCCAAAAAACTGTTGTCATGACCCCTGCTCTTAATAGGTCCAATTTTGCTGTCTTTTAGATTTTTTATTAAAAATGTTACATCTTAAGGGATCAGCAGTTAGCGTAATGGCTATGTCGCTGGACTCCCATGTAGTCGACCACGGTTCAAATCCCGGACCCGGTGGCTTAAAGCTCATGCCGGGCACGTGTGCATGTGTGCCCAGGATCCCAAGAGGAGAATGGAGAAGAAGGGATTGCAGTGTGGCCATCCCCCCTGAGGGGTGATTTCTCGCTTTCTGTCTCTCTGTCTCTCTGTCTGTCTGGCGAGCACACGTGCCCTATGGCAAAAACCTCTCAAAAAAAAAGTTACATCTTAAGAGAGGCCTTCTCAAATCACCCCATCTACTGTAGTCTCCCCAACAACCTCTACCACACTTGCATTATCATTGAGGACATACCCCATTATACAAAACCATTTTGTTCCCTATCTAGGTATTGTTTATTGTCTATCTCCCCTCTTACTCTCTAAAATTTATGTTCCATAAGCAATGCTCAGTACCTACAGCAGTGCTGGGCACCTGGGCTGAACTCACTGGTAGTTGATGGCTTAACTTAATTTCTTCTTTCATCAGCTTTCTTAAATTCCTGCCAACTGCCTATGTTGACTTTATACCATTAAATAAACTTTTTCAAAGTTTATTCATTTATTTCTTCCATGAGCAAGAGAGAGAGACAGAACCTCTAACAGGGTGTTGACACCACAATCAACCTCATGCCTGAGTCAGTTTGGGATCATGGGCATGCATATGCATGGTGTACTCAGGGAGGTCTCCAGACGAGAACCTTGACCCTTCTTACGTGACTCAGTCCCACAGAGTGTTGGTCTTAATGGCTGCACCACCAAAACATAAGTTTTTTTTTAAAAAAAAAAAGAAATAACCAGAACAACCCTCAAATGGAGACTAAACATATATACCATGAGGTATTAACAAAATGAAATACTACATAAAGTGTGATCCACTGACAAGTGTAACAACGTGAATGATTCTCACAAGTACAATCTATGAAAAGCCAGACAAAGAGCACATGCCACACGATTTCCTCATACAAGTACCAAGAGCAAGTTCTTTTGAAAGAAGTTCAAGAAGACCGTGCAAAATTATGTAATAATGACATAAGCAAAAAAAGTGGTTACCCCTGACCAAGAGCAAGTTCTTCTGAAAGAAGTTCAAGAAGACCATGCAAAATTATGTAATAATGACATAAGCCAGAATAGTGGTTACCCCTGGGGGTTCAATTTGGACTGGGAAGAGGCATGAAGAAACTTATTGGGTGAAACAAATGTTCTATAATTTTTCCTAAGTTCTGAAAATGGGAAGAATAGATGGATTGATTGATTGATAGGTTAAAAAAACAAAAAACTAAAGACTGTCTATATTTTAGTAGGTGTGTTATACTTCAACTTCAAAAATCCATGCTGCGAATCCTTGCACTCATGTATCATTTGTACCCCAACTCTAACAATAACAAGAAGAAGGCAACTATTCTTAGTATTCTAGTCCTCTAAATGTCCATGTTAAACTAAGCTATAATCCAAAGATCATCAGAACTGCGAGGGAATTTACAGACCACCAGCATTTACCCCCTCCATAGAAAAATGAGAAAAAAAAATGAGGACGTTGAAGTAAGTGAGTTATAAAACTGACAGTGTTCATAAGGGACAAGACTAGTCTCAAGCAACCTATCTCCCACTTTCAAGTCCAGTAATGTGCTTTCCTTTACACAAGACTGCTCAGGAAGATAATCTTTGCCTTTTTTTTCCTGCAAGTAAGACTATTCTTAACAGAGATTTAGAAAGTGACTCTGAGAGACTTGAACAGCCCAGCAGATTTCCTTCAAAAAACAAAGAAAATGTCCCCTGGAGCTGGCCAGAAAAAAATGGAGAACAGGTTCTATATGAAGGATGTTGAACAGAAGGATTTAGAGGAGAGACTTTACTCTTTGTCTGATAAAGCTAGAGTACTGAGGCTGCTCTCACATGGGTGAGAAATAAGGCCAAGAGACTCCCAAAGAAAGTGGGTGTACATGCTAGAAGGCAGAGGGCATTTATCTCGGCAACTGGCCTGAAAACATTTATTCTACTAATAAACAGTGCAATGATTGACAGGAATTTTAAGGCTCAGAACTCCTAACATAGCCATTGAAGTGAAAAGAAATATTTTCACTGAAAGGTAAAGTCAGGCTAAATCCAGAAGACATGTGATCAGTCCCCATGTTTAGGAGATCTCTGATTCAAAGGGAAGGCTAATATTCATACAGGTGCTCTTCATTTAATGATGAGTTCTGTTCCTATGACAAAGGTCCTTAAGCAAATTGGTCGATTAGGGGGAACTGAAAGGTGGATGTCTGTGGTGTGTCGTGGCGCCACAGGGTCTGTATTTCTCAGTAGATGTCACAGGACACCACGTTAGAATAACGTAATTCTATCCACACAGAAAGTGCCAGAAAGCAACAGGACACACCACAACACAGTAATATAAATCTGGTGTAGTTTTATTTATTCTAAATACTGCTATAGGTACACAATAAACTTATAAATTGAAAATGCTTCTTGTAGTGAAAACTCACTGACTGAGCTAGTAAGACAAAAGACTCAGAAAGGGCATTTCCTTGCAGGAGAACTGGTCTTCAGTAGGAGAGGTCATTAAACAGGTAAGTCGTTAAGTGAGGAGTGGCTGTAAAACGGTAACATTTTGGTGTGGCGCTGCATTGTGAGCTTTATAGAAAATCTCATTTAACTAAACCTTTGAAACAACTGCATATAGGGTATATAATTGTCCCCACATAGCATACAACAAAAATAAAGCCTCCCTCAATTGAGATAATTTGTCTAAAACCACACACCTAGTAAATAGTAAGAATTTGAACAAAATGTCATTTTATTCCAAAGGGTGTGGGCTTTCAGGAGCAATAGGCTGTTATTAGAAATAAAAATATATTGGGCTGGCCCCATAGCACAGTATCTAACCGAGCTGGATCACAGATGGTTGGGGTTCGAATCCCAGCCCTAGAAGCTTGAAGGACACACCAGATACATGTACATGCATGGTACAAATCTCCCCGAGATGAGAAATGGAGGCTCAATGTGAGCACTGGAAAGCAAGGCGGGACAGAGGTGCAGTGTACAATGCAATGCTTTGCTAGGCTGACCCACATGGGAAGGTTCCAAGGTCATATCTGGAGGCCACCTTGAACATGCCATACACATGTGTACCCATGATCCAGTTCTGGCGGAGGCTGGTGGTGAACTATCGTGTGACAGCTCTGTTGGAATGCCTGTTCCTCTTTCTCTGTGTATCTCTCATTGAAGAAATAGGTAAACTTCAAAACAAAACAAAACAAAACAACCCTCTCAACTCAAATTATATTTATTTTAAAGTAAGTAGAAACAGTGTATATATTAGATATTGTGAAAATGTAAATCCTCAAACTAAATTATTAGCAATTTTAAAGCAATTAAAAGCAACGTATATAATGGGACCAGCATATGGCACAACGGCTACATCACTGGACTCCCACATAGTTGACTGTGGTTCGAGTCCCAGAACCGGTGGCTTAAACTCACACTGGGCACGTGTGCATGTGTGCCCAAGATCCCAAGAGGAGAATGGAGAAGGGATTGCAAGGTGGTCATCCCTCCGGGGGCTGATTCTTGCTTTCTGTCTCTCTATCTCTGTCTTTCTGGCGAGCGCACGTGGCCTTTAGCAAAAACCTCTCCAAAACAAAACAAAACAAAACAATGTATATATTAACTAAAAAGCTGAGAAGGTAGTCTAAAGTCTCTCTGGAAAAAGATTAATGTAAAGAGGAGGCAAGACATTTTGAAAAATAATATAATACAGAATAACTTGTACCAGATAGTACATATGATAAGATTACAGTAATTAAAACAGTCTGGCACAGGCCTAAAAAATAGATAAATGGAACAAAACAAAAATCCGGTAAACTTAAAAAATGTGTATACCATAAAAACAGCATCCAAATCAGTGGAGAAAGGAAAGACAAAGTAATTTGATATCTGTTTGAGAGTAACAGAGAGTGATCTCTACATTTCTTTCTTTTCGTATTAAGGTTTTTGCCATAGGGTATGTGTGTGCTCCATGGAGAGAAACAGAGAGAGACAGGGACAAGGAAAGTGAGAAGTCACCCCACAGGGAAGAGAGCCACACCACAATCCCTCCTCTTCCATTCTCCTCCTGGAATTTTGGACACACATGCACATGCATCCAGCATGATTTTCAAGCTGCAAGGTCTGGGACCCCAGGGGTGGCCACGTGGGAATCCAGCACCGTAACCACTGTGCCACCTGCTGGCCCCTCTAGTTTCTTTTAGTGCAGACATATTAGGGTACTCGCCCAGCACATACAATTTGGAAATTCTCCTCTAATTTCCTGATAAAGGTCTTTTTGTGTTGTTGTTTTCAAGATACATTTAGGGACCAGCAGATAGCATGGTGGTTGGGTTACTGGATGCCCACACAGCTGACCATGGTTTGAGTCCTGGACCCAATAGCTTCGAAATCACACCGGGTGTATGTGCATGTGTGTCCAGAATCCCAGCAGGAGGGTGGAGGAAAAGAGATTGTGACATAGCCATCTCCCCTGCAGGGTGATTTCTCACTTTCCCTCTCAATGTCTCTGTCTCTCTCTCTCTTCAGCAAGCACATATTCGCTAAGGCAAAAAAACTTCTCACTAAAAAAAAATGTTTATTTATTCCATGAGTGAGAGAGACAGAGAGACAAAAAATGGTGAGATGGCACTCCCAACAGCCTCTTGACACGGCGATCCTCTCCCAGCCTCAGCCGGCACACACATACTAGGCAAACTCAGAGAAGTCCCTGGGCACCAACCTGGAACCTTCCTATGCGAGTCAACCCATAGAGCATCACCACCATCCTTATCCTCTTCACTTTTACTTATTTATTATTTATTTATTTAGTATCATACGACCCTCTCCTATTTCCTGGTGAGAAATGACTGGGCCCAAAACAAACAAAATGAGTGAAACCAGTCCATGTTTTTTGCTGAACCAGTTTTATTACTGTTGCTTTCTCTCAAGATTATAAATTGAGAGTTACAAATAGTTGGAGTATTTGCACATATAAGAGTATATAGAATTGGAGCTGGGATCCCTATCATGACACCTCCAATTTGCATGCAACCCATAATTCAGTGCACTCTCAATCCAAGTGCAAACTGGAAGCCTAGTTCAAAGAGGAGGGCTGATGCAGAGAGAGGTCACAAAGACCCCCCCCCC
>NW_006160005.1:3736722-3740366 GCF_000334495.1 Tupaia belangeri chinensis | reverse complement strand
CCGCGCTGATGGTCTCCCAGTTTCTAGGAGGCTCAACACTTCTGCAGCCATGCCCTGCACAGTTGAATAAGCTTCCTTGTATTTGAGATATCTCGAATCAGTTTGCATTTTTACAGACAGCCATATTCTTCTGAGGAGAACATATGTTTATGAAAACATATTCTGGTTATAGCCTAAATGTAATATGAAAAAAAATAAATGAGATGGTAAAAGAAGTAGAAGAATGTATTTATGAAAATTTTTCTTATCTTGGGTGAGCAAGACATGCCTAAATACAAAAGCAAAGGAGGAAGCAATAAAAGAAAGGATTAATAGGCTGGATTTTATAAAAATTATTAGGAATCTGTCCCAAATCCCCAAGAATGTACACTTATTACAGCAGCATTATTTACAATAGTCAAAAATGTATAAGTGGTGCAAGCATCCACCAATGGATGAAAGGATAAATAAAATGCTGTACGTACATATGACGGGATATTATTCTGTCTTAAAAGAAGATCGAAGGGGACAGCCAGTGGCATGGAGGTTATGGAGGGTGGATCCTACATGCCAACTGTTTGGTTCAAGTCCAAACCCAGCAATTTGAGACACATGCTGAGCGTGTGTGTATGCGTGCCTAAAATCCTGACAGGAGAAATGGAGAAGGGATTATAGCATGATCACCCCCCCCATGCATGGTGCTTTCTCATTTGCCCTCTTTTGTCTGTCTGTCTCTCAGCAAATGTACATGCCCTCTAGCAAATTTTTTTTTTAAAAAAAGGAAACAAATTCTGTCACATGCTACAACATGGATGAACCTTGGGGATATCATGTTTAAATAAAATAAGCCAGACATAAAAACTGTATGAATGTGCTTAGATGAAGAATCTGGAGTGGTCAAATTCATAAAGACCTAAAATAAAATGTGGTTACCAAGGTCTGGGAGAGGAAAGAGCTGTCATTTTTATGGATATAGAGTTTTAGTTTTGCAAGATGAAGCTCTGTAGGTAGACAACAGTAATGCTTGCACAACAATGTGATGCACTTCACACTACAGAACTGCACACTCAAAAATGGGTCTGATGGGACCAGCAGCTGGTGTGGTAGTAAAGATACTGGACCTCCCCAACACATGGCTGACTCTACAGTTCAAGTCCCGGATCTGGCAGCCTGAAAAACATGCCAGGCGAAGATGTATATGTGCCCAAAATCCCAAGAGGAGATTGAAAGAGAAGAGGCTGTGGTGTAGCCCTCTGCATCAGTGGGGGGTGATTTCTCACGTTCCCTCTCTCTCTCTGTCTCTGTCTCTCTCTGGTGAGTAGATGCACCCTACAGCAAAATCTAAAAAAGAAAAAGTTATTATGGTAAATTGTACATTCTGTGTACTTTACCACAATTAAAAATTTAAAAGTTAATATTTTCAATATATACATAAAAAGCTATTACGAAGAAGAAAAAGGTAAACTTTCTGAGGGAGAGAATCAGGCCATGAACTCAAATAGGCGATCTGACAAAGAAGATAAATTGGGACAGTATCTCTGTAGGGGCAATACAGTGGTATGTAATAAGTGTTTTAAAACATGCACACCCTTTGACTTAGCAATTCCACTTACAGCAATCTATCCCAGGGAAATAATTACAGACCTAGCAGAGATTTATGTACAATGATTATCATCTCAGTATTATTTATAATAGTGTAAAACTAGAATCAAGCTAAATGTGATCAACAGGGGAATGGCTGAATAAATTATGTTACATCCAAAGGGGTGGATGCCAGGCAGTCATTTGATGCTATCTTTTGCAGAATATTTTAATGCCATGAGAAATTCTCATGAAATAACATTAAGGGAACAAAGGGTTTGTAATTAATGTATAATGTGATTACATCTTTCTAAAAAGGGGGAGGGGCTCACATGGGGCATGGGGGAGAGTTGCTCTCAAGGGGTATGAGTTGTTTTTTCCTACTTGTCTGCTTTCCAGTTTCTTTTAGTGAACAAGCAGTCCTTTTATCATTACAAATATTTGCTATTAGAAATAGGGTATATTTTGACGGGAGGCGATTACTAAGACATCCAGCCACAAAAAGCCATAATTCAAACAAGATGAGGAGCTACACCGCCCAGTCTTTTCTTACCCTCACAGGGCTCTAAGTCGGGGGAGCCTTTCTGTTTCTTGCTATCTTTGCTTCTCATCAGACAGCAGAGCCAGGAAGGGGAGAGCATTGTGGGGAAACCCCATGCCCTAACCTCCCCCAGCCTGGGAAAGCCAGGAAGGCTCTTCTTTGTCTGCCATGGAAATCCTCATGTGTATCTAGAAAAAAGAAAAATTACTGACATCTGATACCAACTCGCCCAGCAGGGACACCCACCACAAGGCCTTGCCTACAGGAGTGGAGGGCTGGAGTGATACCCCTGGAGTGAACAAGAGGCAGGCTGTGCTGTTGCAGCTCACTCAGTGGTGGTCCTCTACCCGGAAGCCACATCAGGGCCTGCAGAGGCCAAGCAGATGGACAAAGACCCCACAGCTGTCAGCCAAGGGGAGGAGGTCTCCCAGTTCTTGTCTCATTTAGGAGAAATTAGGAGAATTAGCCGTTAACACCCTTATCTCCTCGGGTGTGAACTTTAAATAAGATGTTCCAGCTAAAGTGGGTAGAGGAAGCTATTTTGCTGTGACTGGGAAGAGAATAATTGTGTAGGATGTTTGCATCTGCTAAACGGCAGCTCTGGGAGCTGGGTTTATGCAAGTGAGACAGACCAACCAGGAGAGCCCGGAGGAGATGAGCTGAAGGCAGCTGAGGGCTGATGAGGCCCGGGTACAGGCAGCCTGCTTGCTGCTTCTAACTCAGGTTACAGGAGCGATTGTCCTGACAGTTGTTTGAATCGCTAAGCACCCCGAGGGTGGAGCTCCCCTCAGCAGGATGGATGAATTGTCCCTGGCCTGCTCATTAAGCCAATCCTGCAGCACGTATCTCATCTGCTGGTCTTATCTTTGCACAGAAACATCCCTACATACAACAAACTTTGCATCAGTGCCTGTCACACTTTAGTGGACATATCAATTGCTGAAAATCATTAAAACACAGATTCAGACCATCCTCTTCGCCTACAACCAACAGATGGCATCAGCCAATTTTTTCTTCACCGTCATGTTGCTCTTCGGTAGGTACAGTATTTTGCATATCCGCACACTGTTATTTTTTACTTATTTATGTTTGAGAGAGTTTTGCTATAGGGCGCATGTGCTCGCCAGAGAGACAGAGACAGAAAGCGAGAAATCACCCCCACCCCCCCCCCCCGAGGGGATGGCCACACCACAATTCCTTCTCCTCCATTCTCCTCTCAGGATTTTGAGTTTTTAAGCTACTGGGTCCGGGACTTGAACTGTCACTTACATGGGAGTCCAGCATTATAACCATTACACCATTTGCTGGTCCCTATCCATTGGTCTTAAATGTTCAGCTGTTAAGTGCAAATGCCATGGAGTGTTAATCAATCATAAGCAGAGTACAATGGAAATGAAAATATGAAGGATCTTCAACAAGCTCGTAGAAAATGTGTATTTTGAAGAAACTATGCATGGATTTCTTTTTTTATTTTCTTTTTTGCACCAAAATAAACTTCTACCATTATGAACATTGATTCTTCTCTGCTTGCCCCATCCTGTTC
>NW_006160005.1:3735933-3736709 GCF_000334495.1 Tupaia belangeri chinensis | reverse complement strand
ACCCTTTCCTCCTGGCTCTGGGTTCCAGGAGGCAGACATCTATGGACAGTAGTTCCTAAGCCCTCTTTTCAGCCAGCTTCCAAATGGGATCTGCCCAGCAGAGACACCCACAGATGACTGGAGAATTAGAGAAAGGAGTGGCCAGCATACTTTGCTTTTATTTTGTTTATATGTTTCCAATTGTTATGCCCCTCCATGGCTCCAGGTCTAACTGGGCTCTGGAAACACTGTGACCTCCAATTGCCCTTTCATCAGGCCTTGGGGCACCACAACACCTCTCATCTGTACCCACAATCTCTTGAACCTACCAAACTGGATTTTATTTTCCTACCAGGTCCTAATCCTGAAACGATTCTTCTGAATAAAGAAAAAAGTATAAGTGGTAAAACAATGGAAATTGTACACACATTAGAGGGAGGATATCTTACCAAATGTCACTAAGGGAAGGGCTGAGCCCTCACATGACAACAGCAGCAGGCAGCAATTAGGGGGACAAGCAAGAGATGGGAGAGAAAAGCAGTCTTGCGGTGTGTGGCTGGAATAGACACCTACGACCCTGGAATTAATTCAAGTACCAGGCAGGATTTGGTAGGAAATTTAAAGACCAAGTAACGTGAAAGTGCTGATGAGCAACCTTTGTCGTCAGCCCCAGGTGGAAGTGTAGGTTTGTGTTGCCATGGCTGATCAGGGTCTCCCATGATAGAGGAAATCCAACAACATGGAGGACATAACTGACCTTGTTTTCAATGCTGGCGGGGTAGGGGGGGGGGGAGGTC
>NW_006160005.1:3727251-3735914 GCF_000334495.1 Tupaia belangeri chinensis | reverse complement strand
GGGGGAAGGTCAATTATGGGCTAAAAACAACACAAAGAGGTTGTTGGCCTTACAGCTTTGAAGGACTTGAGTTTTGTGGAACACTTCCTTGGGAAAGCAAGCTTAAGCCCTTCTGAGTTCCTTCGGGGCTGAGAAGAGATGGACTTGCAAATATCCCTTTGACTCTGCCCTCTCACTTAAGTTTAGGGGTGCAGCATTCTAGAATAAGGTGCTTTCAGTCAACCTCTTGGGGGGGCGGGAGTTAATAAGAAGTTCCACCCAATGTACTAATAGTGAAGTGCTAATACATGACACTTTCAGTAATTACTAGCATTAACAACGCAGTGCTCTGTCTAGAAATCCCATTTTAGAAAATGGGAGCAGTGGAGCTAGCACATGGGATGGTGGTTAAGGTGCTGAATCAACTGTAGTTTGAGTCCCAGACCTAGTGGCTTGCTTTCTCACTTTCCCTCTCTTTCTCTCTCTGCTTCTCTCTGGTCAAATTAAAAACAAACAAACAAATAATAAAATAAAATAAATGATTCTTAAAAAAAGAAAATGGGAGTGGATATCATTTTTTTTTTCATTTTACTCCAACTCATGGCCTTTCTTGACTTCCAAATAATGCTGGTTGCTAAGATTTTTAAAGAAAGTTCCATGATTTAACATATTCGCATCTGAAAGCTCAACAGTGCACAGAACAAGAAAAAAGAGACCCTGCAGTCACATTTCATTTAAAAATGGCTGTTCTGTTTCCGGAGGGAAAGAACAAATGAGGAAATCACTGCGTGTGTATGAGCAGGGGGGTTGGTGAGGGAGGCACGTGCCCAGAAACAAGGCCCAGACCATCTGGTGCCATTAGCTGCTGTCCCCTCTGAACTGCACCCAGTGGACTGAGACGCAGCTGCCTTGGCTGATGTGTGAGCTCCTCTGGGCCTCTGCAGTCTCTAGATGCCTATGGCTTTCTGTGTGACCTCAAAGGCATTAACTATAAGGCTGAGATGAGCTCCATCCATGCCCCTCCAACTGCGAAGGTGGAGAATGGGACAAGAGGTAGGCGGGCATACCTGCTTGGTGGACACCCTGGTTCAGACAAGGAGAAGCCCTGGTGGCATCGCTGCTGTCGCTCAGCCTTCAGCCAGTGTTGTAGGTTGTACCAAAGGAGGAAGAGACAGGCAGCGCAAAAAACCAGCTATGCAAAGTGTGTTCCTTGGGGCGGCAGCATGGCTATCACTGGGGAGCTTGCTGAAAATGCGGGACCTCAGGTCCCATCCTTGATCTATTGAATTTGAACAAGGTCACCAGGTGATTCTTGTGCACACTGAAATTTGAGAAATATAAATATAGGACAGTGGTTCTATATCTGCAGTGATTTTGACCCCACTGGGGACGAGTCAATATCCGATGACATTTTTGTTGTCATACCTGAGCCTGGGGGTGATGGTGTCTTGTGTAGAGGTCAGAGGTGCTGATGAACATCTGACAATGCACTAAACAGTCCCTACCCCTACACTAAATAGACAGATTTAGCCAGTCTAAAATGTCCAGAGAGCTGAGGTCAAGAGACCCTTGATATAGAGGGTTCTGTTCAGAAAGGAAGAATATTTTAGTGCCTGTTTCCTTTCCCTATCTTCTTCACTCCTGAAATTATTATTTAAATAGGAATTTACGTATCATTCCTAGGACAACTCTGTAACCAGATGTCTTCTTCCAGCATTTAGTCCCAGAAGGCAGGAATGATGTCTTCCATTTCAAAGCAACATTAAAGTCTAAATTATGAGCAGATAAATTATCTTTCTTATTCCTCAAAGCATCTCTCTTTTCTTCCTGCTTACCATGGTGCCCTCTGATTTGACGGTGCCTATGGTTGTGGGCAGACTAGTTACTGGGTTTTCCTAGAGCTTACTTAAGGCAGACCAAATCGGGCTCGGTTTATGTGTCACCTTAATTTGGGCCCTTGCCTTACATGTTCATTGGAATAACAAACAACGGCTTAAGCCATGAAGCCAGTTTTGCTTTTTTTTTTTTTTTTTTGGTCATAGGTACTGAGGACCCTTTTTAGGATCAGCTTATGGGGAAACCAAACCAAAATCCTCATCAGTTTTTGAATCAAATCATCAAGCTTCTTGATTCATTCATCAGACTTAATTGCTTTAAGGGTATTTATTTATTTCTTCAGAAAGAGAAAGCACACCCAGCAGAATCTTGACACCAAAATCTAGCCCAGCCTCAGGCAACCTCATGTCAATGGCTCGAGCATGCCTGGCATACTCAGGAAGGTCTCTTGAAGGGAACTCTGGAACTTTCCCTTGCGGGTCAGACTCGCAGTGTTGCATTTACCATTTCACCACCATACAGTCCTCTTATGTCACTGCTATCAACCTTCCCTTTTATTTTAATTGTCAGAGAAAGTGTGTGCTCACCTGAGAGAGAAAGAGAGAGGAAGAAAACCCCGATAGGGCACGGACGCACCACAATCCCTTTTCCTCCATTTCTCTAACCCGTAAGGATTCTGGGAGCACACACCCAAGCACCCTGCGTGCTTCTCAAGCCACCAGGGCCAGAAGCTGAACTGCGTTGACCACACAGCTGCATCGGTACTACACTTAACCGCTGTCCTACCAGGCTGGCCTGATTCTATCCCTTTTTTTCCTAAGTCCATTGTCAATCTTTTCCACTGGACCTTCTGTTTACTGCTTTTCTGCCTTTGGTCTTAAACTTCTCTTCATTCAATTATTGTAGAGTGACCAAAGCAATCTTTTTTAGCACATAAATCTGGTCATGTCATGTCCTTGCTCAAAATTAATTAATTAATTTCTTCCTTCCTTCCCTCCTTCCTTCCTTCCTTCCTTCGTTCCTTCCTTTCTTTCTTTCTTAAGAGATTTTCTGCTATAGGGCACATGTGCTTGCTGGAGAGACAGAAAGTGAGAAATCACCCCTGATGGGGATGGCCACATACAATCCCTTCTCCTCTATTCTCTGGGGATTTGGGACATACACGCACGTGTGCTCCGGTGTGAGTTTCAAGCAGTCAGGTCCAAGACTCAAATCATGGCTGACCATATGGAGTCTAGAACCTTAACTACTATACAACCTGCCAGCCTTCTTGCTCAGAATTTCTCAATGATTTCCCACTGACCAAAGGATAAATGCTAAACTCCTTAGCATAACATAAAATATTGTCCTGGTCTTATCTTCTGTTATGCCTACCTTTGAATATCCAAATTTCAAAACCATACATAATTTTCTGAAAATATTGATCTTGGCTGTCTCTAGATACTGTTACATGCTTTTCCATTTTTACTAGGATACCCAATCCTCAAAACGCCTATTCAATAAAATTTTACTAATTCTTCAAGTTTCAACTTGAGCATTTCCTCCTCTATGGAGCCTACCTACCCTGATGCTTTCAACAAAAACGATTCTGTCATTTCTATTACTTCTTAATCGCATCTTCATTATATTATAGCATGATCAAATTTCATTACAGTCATTTTGTTTGTACATCCATATTTCTTTTCGGCTCTGAAATCTATGAGAACAAAGAACCATGTTTATGCTACTTTTTTTAACCTCCAGTCTCTAACATAGGTCCTAATACACGTTAGCTCAAGGGACCTTTGTTGGATAAAGAAAGCATCTAAGGAAGGTGCAAATAGACTTGTTTTATGGAAAATGGGGACCAAAATGAGTATGTTCTACAATTACAGAATGAAGTCATACTGAAGAACTATACAATACAGAGTCAATAATGATGCAGAGATTTTTGAACCTAGAATTATGGTTCTATTGGACACTGCTGGGGGAGAGAAAAGTAAGTAGGAAAGAGATATCGGTTCAACATGAAAGATAATTTAAAGTTTCTGGTGGGATATCTGCATGCAGATATTCATCAAGAAGTTGGAAACCTAGGGACAGATCGGGGCACAAAATCAGAACCCTAGAAGTGGATTCGAGAAGAATCTACCTAGAGGTGAAAGTGAGACCCATAATAGGACATGTGCGTTAGTAAGGTAGAGAGGAAAGAGAGCAGCTAAATGTTAGAGAAAATCACATTTGTGAAATACGTCATTTTAGATGGTGGGGAAAATAAAGGAATCTCAGAACGAAAAAGATCTGTCAGAAGAAAAAGCATGAATGGAGACACTGTTCCTACTGGGAAATCAAAGGCCCAAAAGGGTCAACAATGTGAAGACGGTTAATAGCTTCAAATATGAGACAGTAAGTAGATCAGAGACTAAGAGAAATGATTGAGTTTGGTTCTTAGGTGGTCATTTGTGTTCAAAAGCTGGGCTATGTCAGAAGCATAAGTATTATATTAGTGACTTCAAGATGACTGCACGATGATTACAATGAGGGCCCTCTGTATACTTTGCAGTTTGAGTTCTGGATATGGGAGCAGGTCTTGATGTGGATAATAGCCACAGGGTAATTGTTAAGCCAGTCACTGAAGTTGGGCAGACAGAGTGACCAAGAGACCAGAGCACTGATGTTCCAAAGATAAAGGAACAAGGAAAGTTGTTAACTGGGATTTTTGAGAGAGTTGGTACACCTCCTGCACTGGTGGCTACTTCTGCACACAGAGCAGCTTTATTTGAATTTTATTCTTTTTTTTTTTTTTTCTTAAGAGGGTTTTTGCCATACGGCACCTATGCTTGCCAGAAAGAGAGAAACAGAGAGACAGAAAGCAAGAAATCACCCCCTGGGGGGGGGGGCCACACTGCAATCCCTTCTCCTCCATTCTCCTTGGGATCTTGGGCATGCACACACATGTGCCTGGCTTGAGTTTAAGCTGCCGGGTCTAAGAATGGAACTGCAATCAACTACATGGTGGTCTAGCAACATAACCATTATGCCATCTGCAGGACCCCACTTTCTTTTTTAAGTTTATTTATTTCTTCACAGAGAGAGAGAGATATTCACCTCCAATAGGGTCTTCATGACTCAATCTACCTTGAACTTTAACCAACCAGCACCATCGACATACAAACATATCTGCTGTGAATGAGAGGCCTTGGGACATGAACCTGGGACCTTCAACATTATCTCAGCATCACAGAGTTTTTGCAATACTGCTGTGCCTTTGTAGCTGGCCTGGACTGATCTTTCTTTAAAAAAAAATTATTTATTATTATTTCTTTTTTGAAATTTGACCAGAGAGAGACAGAGAAAGAGGGAAAGTGAGAAAGCAAGCCTCCAGGTCTAGGACTTGAAACGCAGTCAGCCATGTGGGAGTGCAGCACCTTAACCACCATGCCACCTGCCAGACCCCGGACTGGTCTTTCTAAAGAGCAATTCTGATCAATTATCTCCTCTTTTCTCATTGGTACCAACTATTTTCAGGAACAAGGAACTTTATATATTCCCATTTTCCCTGGTATTTGAAGAAGTGAACAGTTCTTATTCACTTGATCCAATCTCATGGTTTTCCAATTGTCTCCTTTTTACTTTCTCTTTGGAACATCAGTGCTCCAGTCTCTTAGTCACTCAATTTTCCCAACTTCAGTGACCCTGGCCTACCAGCTACCCTACAGATATCGTCCACATCAAGATCTGCTCTCATACCCAAAACTCAAACTGTAAAGTACGTACTGAATCAAAACCTTCATTTACCCATCCTTCAGTCCTCATGGCTTTCAAATTCTGGCCACATTCCACCCTAATTAATCTTTGTCTTTGCCAAACACTAACCTCATGTTTCCATTTCCGTTCGACAGCCCGTCACTTCCGTTCCACTAATTATTTTGATGTTCTTTACAACTTACATAACTTCCTTCTTCCTTCTTGCCCTATGGTACCCACAGCCATCTCTTTCCAGCTACCAATTAATAATATTCATTACAAGTGAGGGCAGGGGCAGGGTAGTGGTGGCGTAGTAGGAACAAAATATTCTGTAAGACTGATCCACATGAGAAGGTTCTCAGTTTGAGTCTGGGGACTCCCCTGAATATGCGAGGAATGCAAGTGTTCATGATCTGGGGCTGGCTGAGACTGGGGGTGGATTGTGGCATCAGGACTGCTGGGGGCACCTCTCTGTCTCTCTTGCTCATGAAATAACGTGTGTTGTTTGTTTGTTTGCTTTAAGAAGGACATTATTTTACATGATTTCCAGTAAGACACCCGTTATTACAATTTTGGGAGGAAAGGAAATGTGAAAGGCAACATTTAGTTAGATAAGCAAAGGATGTGCCGCCAAGCTCTCTTTTTGGTCCCTACAGGTTCTTGTGTTCTCTACTAACATCTATTAGCAGAAGACCTAATGCAGGGAGCTTTAGCCCTAGGGCTCTTCAGCATCTTCCATTTCTATTTCTTCCATTTCTATTTCTATTGACTACAAAATCTTCATTTTGCCTGTTTTAAATTTATTGATCTAAAGTTTTCAATCCAAATAATCACTTTCTATTTATTTATTTATTTTAGTTTTGCTATAAGGTACATGTGCTTGCCAGAGAGAGATGGAGAGTGAGAAAGTAAGACATCACCCTTCATAAGGAATGTCCACACCACAGTCCCTTCTCCTCTGTTTTCTTCTCTGGATTTTGAGCACGCTTGCACACACACCTGGTGTGTTTTTCAAGCTTCCAGGTCCAGGACTCGAACTGCACAGTTGGCCAAGTGGGATCCAGTGCCTTAACCACCACACCATCTGGCTGGCCATCACTTCTTTTTAACCTTATATCATTCCTTCCTTCCCATTAGCTATCAGCCTTAGCAGACAGTTGAAGCTGACTGACATAGACTGCCTGCATTTGGAAAGCCCTGTACCTTTGTAAACAAAGCAGCTGCCATTATTGCCAAGACTTAAACGTGCCCCCAGGCTTCTCAGCTACTGAACTCACAGCCTAGGGAGGCACAGTCACTGGCATTTGCAGTTTCCTTTCTAAGTGGTGACCCACAAAATCCATGCAGAAATAACGTCTATTGTTACTATGTAGGTGAGGGACAAAAGCCGTAGTCAAAGGACTTCATGCAAACCAAGCACAGAAAACAATGCCAAATAATTTTATACTGGTGCATTAACTCCAAAACCAGCAGAGAAATCACAGAATCTGAGAGGCATTGACCCAAGAAGCTGGAGGTCTGAGTCATAAGCTGATAAATAGCTTCCTTCCGACCCAGTGTGAACACTATACTGATGGTGAAAATACCAACGGTGATCATGTTCTGTTGAGGAACTGTGATGAGGAGACTGCTGGGCAATAGAATAGTAAATTCATGGAGAGGTACCTCTGATAAAATCATCAAGGCAAGCCAAGATTGTAGATTTCTTAAAGGCACAAGTAAATGCATCTAGTGGTGTAAAATTAAACCAAAGACCTCAGGCCAAGCACCGCCTCTAGCTTGCCTGGTACCCTGGTACAGAGCCCTTTTTTTTTTCCTTTTTCTTTCTGTCTTTTTATTAGAGAGAATTTTTTTTGCTATAGGGCACGTGCACTCACCAGAGAGAGAAAGCAAGAAATCACCCCCTGGGGGATGGACACGCTACAATTCCTTCTCCTCCAGTCTCCTCTCAGGATTTTGGGCACATACACACATGTGTCCGGTGTGAGTTTCAAGTCGCTGGGTCCAGGACTTGAACCACATTCAACTACATGAGAGTTCAGTGATGTAACCATTATGCTATCTGCTAGTTCCAAGAGCTCTTGTCTTTATAAAGTCCCCAGGCCTGTAGGAGCTTCACCTTTGGCTCCCCTTGCTAGTGACACCAAAGCCAGACAAGGACGAGGAGCAAAAGGATGCCCAGCATTCATGATTTCAGTTCTGATATTTGTTTCTATGTTTGTTCAACTCTTTTCATCAGTGTGAAGAATAAGTTCCTCGCAAGATAATTATGTGGTTTGGAAATGAGCAATTTCTTGATACAAACATGAAATATATATTCTATTTTACTACTTAGGATCTTGAGTGTTAAAATATACAGATTGGGTTGACTGCTAAATATAGGCCCCAAAAGAAACTTGTTTCTTTAAAAAGAAAGGAAAGAAAAAAAAAAAAAAAAAGGGAGCTGAGGGTGGGGTAAGCAGAGAAAAATGCTTAATTAGACATTGCTGAATCCTAACAGAATAAAAGGAATAAAACTTCACTCACTAATTCAGATCAAGAGTGAGAAGGCCCACTGGGATCACAGAAAATTTTAACATAAATTATATGATTATATAATTATTTAATTAAATAACTGCATTAAAATGGTATCATTATTTCAAACACAAAGGGTGACAAATGTCATTAATGAAGCAAGAATTGGCCCAGCCAGGTGATGCAGTCTATAGTGTACTGCACTGCAGTGCTGGGAGCCACATGGCTGACGATGGGTTGGAATCCCTACACAGCCTGAAAACATGTGAACATGTGTGTGCATGCCCAAGCCTGGGGGGCTCTAGGAAGGGAATCATACTGTGGCAAGTCCCTGTTGATAGTGCTTCTCTCTCGATAGTATGCAAATGTGCTCTCTTCCATGAATTTTAAGAAATTTGAAGAAAAAAAAAAAAAAACTGGGCCAGTAGGTGGTGCAGTGGTTAAGGTGCTGGACTTCCACATGGCTGACTGTGGCCTGAGTTCCAAACCTCGTGTCTTGAAAATCACACTGGGTGCATGTGCATGTGTGTTCAAAATCCTGAGAGGAGACTGGAGAAGAAAGGATTGCAGCATGGCCTTTACCTGGGGTGTGTGTGTGTGTGTGGGGG
>NW_006160005.1:3717210-3727177 GCF_000334495.1 Tupaia belangeri chinensis | reverse complement strand
CTGGAAAAAAA
Organism: Tupaia belangeri chinensis; assembly: GCF_000334495.1. NCBI lineage: Eukaryota > Metazoa > Chordata > Mammalia > Scandentia > Tupaiidae > Tupaia > Tupaia belangeri. Next base: position 3,727,166 of record NW_006160005.1, on the reverse strand, counting down.
CAAAAAAAAAAAAAAAAAAAAAAAAAGCCAGTGACAACAACTAACCTTGAATTTTCAACAAGGTCTTTGGAGGCTGTTTTAATAAGAGACCAAACATTGTTTATAGTTGGCATATTAATAATCCACAGGTCATGGTTATTATCCCATTCTTGAGAATTGTAAATGTTTTTAAGCAGATAGAATACCCCATCCTTGTTTATATGAACAAATAACTTGCAAATTATTTTTTTAGTCCCATAAATAGAGCAAAGCTAAGCTTCAGCCTAGCTTCTGTCCAGACTTTCACAAATTTCAAAGCAATGGGGCCCAATTAAATGCTGTTTCACCATATGTGGAGGAAAAGGCTGGTTAAGTCAGCTAGGACACATTTCTGATGGAGCTATTATGCCTTACAGAGCCATGATATTCTGTAAATAAAAGAGAATTTTACATCCTGTTATGGATTGCCAACTAGCTCTGCCAGTCTGGGAAAAAAAAAAAAAATCCTGTTTGCTCTTAGAACTTAGCTCCATGTTTTGGTTTTACAAGTCCCCATGGATCTTTCTTTCTAGGTCAAGTCAGTTCCTGAAAGAGGAGCACAATGGGTGAGGGAGTGGGACCAGCCCCATGGACACCAGCAGCATGCCCAGCAGTCAGGGCTCCGAGAGGAAAACGTTCCCACTTTCACCCTGAGACATGGCTTCTTTTCAATGACATCCACTTCTATGTTTGCTGGTAAGTTCTGGATCCTTTATGTGGACACCCATGCATTTTGGTTTTCTTCATTGTCTGTCCCTCCTTCTTTCTCCTTTAGTTTCAGATTGGCTTTAAAGTCCAGCTTGCAATTGACTTTCTGTTTGACCTTGGGCAAGGTACTGAATATTTCTGAGCTACTGTTTCCTCTTCTGCAAGAAAGAAGTAATAAGATCTATCTCATAAAGTTTATTGTGAGTATTTCGATAATCCACCTGAAATATGTAGTCGAGGTTCCAATACATATTAGGTTCTCACCCAAGATGTAATTGAAAATGTTCAAGATAAAGTTACTGAATGACTCAGGACGATGTAAATCTGAAGGTCTGTTCTCATTTAGCCTTTTCCACTTGTTCTACTCTGCTCAGGACAATGTAAATCTGAAGGTCTGTTCTCAGTCATTTAGCCTTTTCCACTTGTTCTACTCTGCTGACCTTTAAAGCCTTTCTTTGTTGTTCTGGTTCTTCTCTTACTTTTCTCATTGGTCCTACTTTATCATTTCTGCCATTTCTCTTTCCTTTCCTCTTGCTAATTGATCAAAAGGGCTCTGAGACTGAAAAATAAAGTAGGGAATTACACTGGGGATTTAACAGAAGTATACCGTTAGAGGGTAGCTTACAGAGCAATCAGCAGAGAAGTGACCCTCACACTGGCAGCTGCTGACTCTACCTGTCTCCCACAGTCAGCTGGAACTTTTTAAAGGTACTTACAGGAGTTGAATAATACGAGTAAACATTGGAAGGAGCAAGTCACCTGAATGGGGATATGAACTGCCCTGAGCGTAAGGTCAGAGACAGCAAATCACCTGGTTAAGAATGTAACTGACTTGGGAACCAGCAGTTAGCGTAATGGCTATGTCGCTGGACTCCCATGTAGTTGACCGCAGTTCGTGTCCTGGACCCGGTGGCTTAAAACTCATGCCGGGCACGTGTGCGTGTGTGCCCAAGATCCCGAGAGGAGAATGGAGGAGAAGGGATTGCAGCGTGACCATCCTCCCTGGGGGGTGATTTCTCGCTTTCTATCTCTATGTTTCTTTCTGTCTGTCTGGCGAGCGCACGCGCCCTATAGCGAAAACCTCTCCAAAAAAAAAAAAGAATGTAACTGACTTAGGATCGAAGGTTTGTTTTTTGTTTTGTTTTGGTTTTTGGTTTTTTTTTTTGGAGAGGTTTTCGCTATAGGGCGCGTGCACTCGCCAGACAAACAGAAAGAAACATAGAGATAGAAAGCGAGAAATCACCCCCCAGGGGGGATGGTCACGCTGCAATCCCTTCTCCTCCATTCTCCTCTCGGGATCTTGGGCATGCACGCACACGCGCCCGGCGTGAGTTTTAAGCCACCAGGTTCAGGACACGAACCACGGTCAACTACGTGGGAGTCGAGCGACATAGCCATTACGCCAACTGCTGGTTCCCAGGGTCGAAGGTTTTTAGCTTTTCTCATATCAAAAGCCAGTGGCATCAGTCCGTATCTTAGTCAAGACCTACACAAATAGAAAGACATCTCATGTTCATGAATTGTAAAGCAAAAATGTTAAGATAGCAAAATTTTCCAAGTTGATTTATGGTTTCAATGCAATCACTATGAAAATTTATCCTTAAGTAAAAATTTATAGACTAAACTCAAGCAGAAACTCCTGCTTAGAGTTCGTAAAGGTTACTCAAGTATAGAAGAAAGAAGGGTTTAAAGATGGCATTAGTTCTCAAACAATGGAGTTAGTCCACTATATTCACACACCAAAGTAAATATCCTTCATGGCTGAGTCCTCTGCTGGTATTTCATGTTTTTCTTCAAAAGATGATGCCCAACGCTAGCTCCGGCCCCAACCTCTATCCTCAGTTAAATATCCACCTTCCTACCTTCTTTGTGACCATTTGTCCATAGAGGATGTATTACCATCTGCAACTCAGTGCAGAAACATGAACTTTACAGTTATAGCATGATTTAAGTTACAGACTCAGCTCCACAAATATGCGATACAGTGGCCTATATACTTCATGAGGTAGAAAGCCGCCTTTGTCCCTTGAGAGAAAAAAACCCCTAATTATATCATTTTATATATACACATATATATGGGTGTGTGTATGTATGTATATATATGTATATATATATATATATATATATACACACATACACACACATATATACATATATATGTTTTTATATATAAAGTTATATATAATAAAATATTTATATGTATATCATCAGTATATTGACTATGAATATATTACTAGCTAATGATATATGCTATTGAGTATTTCATAAATACAAATAATCATTCATTTATTGACTATCATTGAGTCTCAAATAAACATTTCTACTTATTATATCGAATGATAGACTCATATGGACATAGAGACAATTATTTCATGATAATGAAACAGTGTTCTAGACAGCAAAAACACAAACATAGAATGGTATATTTTCCCTCTGATTGCTATCTCCAGAATTTTTAATTTATTGATTTATCTCAGATGATTCCATCTCAAGATAGACTGACAGATTTGCTTTACTAGTTTGGAATTTAGAATTCTCTCAAATGAATTCAGATTTTCAAAGTAAAACAAATTTTCAGATATCATCTAGCTTTGGAATCTCTGTAAGTTCATTTAAGATGGTTCTTTAGATCTTAAGACAATGTCGGAGAGGCAAAATTTCCTGGATATTTATGAATATAGATGCAAAAATCCTTAACAACTAAATCCAGCAACATATGAAATGAATTATACACCATGATCAAGTGAGATTTACCTAACAAATGCAAGGCTGGCTTAACATCTGAAAATCAATTTATGTACTAAAGCAATAGACCTGTCTTTTAAATTTTATCTTTCTTGAACACAAACTCCCACATAACCAATCTCAACAGATACTCAAAAAGCATTTGCCAAAGTTCAACAACCTTTCATGATAAAAACACTTCACCATCTAGAGATAGTAGAGAATTCATCGGATAAAGAGCATCTGTGAAAAACCCACAGCTAATATTATATTTAATAGTGAAAGGCTGTACACTTTCTTCTAAGATGATAAGCAACGCAACAATGTCCACTTGCAATTTTTATTGTACTGGATGTTCTAGTTATAACAATTAGACAAGAAAAAGGAAATAAAAGGCACCCAGATGAAAAAGGAAGAAACAAACTATCTCTATTCACAGATGACATGATCTTATACTTAGAAAATCTAAATGAATCCATCAAAAAGCCTTGTAGAACTAGTAAAATATTTTAGCAAAATTAGAGAATACAAGATCAATATGCAAAAATTCATTGCATTTCTCTATGCTAGCAATTAACAATTTTAAAATAAAATTAATAATAAATCAATTCTAGAGAGCAGCAGTTGGCATAATGACTATGTCACTGGACTCCCACTTAGTTGACCACGGTTCGAGTCCCGGACCTGGTGGCTTAAACTCACGCCAGAGAGGTAAATGGAGGAGAAGGGATTGCAGCATGGCCATCCCCCATGGGGAGTGATTTCTTGCTTTCTGTCTCTCTGTCTCTCTCTGTCTTTCTGGCGAGAGCATGTGCCCTATAGCATAAACCTCTCAAAAAATAAAAATACTAAAAATAAATAAATTCTATTATAATGACATAAAAAAATACAATATTTAAAAATACATTTAACGAAGAAGTGTTGAAACCTATAAACATTGTAGAAAAGAATTTAAAAATACCTTCATAAACAGAAAGACATCTCATGTTCATGAACTGGAAGGCAATATTGTTAAGGTAGCAATATTTTCCAAATTGATTTATAACTTCAATGCAATCCCTATAAAAATGCCAGCTGGCTTAAAAACAAAAATATGGTAAGCTGATCCTCCAAAGTGCATGTGAAAATGCAAGGAATCCAGAACAGCCACACAACCTCAAGTAAAAGAACAAAGTGGGAAGATTGACATTTCATGATTTTAAAACTTAGTAACACAGCTAAGGCAAATAAGAGTGTAGTCTTGGCATAAAGATCAATAGAATAGAAAAGAGAGTCCAGAATAACTCTTACATTTATGGGCAATTGTTTTCCAACAGCGAGAGACAAAACAGTCTGTTCCACAAATGATGCTGGTACACCTGAATATCCACATACAAAAGAATGTGGTTGGTTTATAAATCAAAATATAAAAACTAAAATGATAAAACTCTTAGAATCAAATATAGGAGCAAATCTCAGTGAGCTTAGATTAAGCAAAGCCTTTTCTTAAGTATAACACCAAAAGACAAGTGACAAGAAAAATACAAATTAAATATAGCTCATCACTTTTTAAAACTTTTTGCATTTCAAAGGATACTCTCAGAAAAGTTAAAAGGCAATTCACAAAATAGGAAAAAGTATTTGCAAATCCTCTATCAGATAAGAGACTTGTGTCCAGATTACATAAAAACTCTTTCAACTCAAAAATAAAGTGACAACCCAATTAAAAAAGAGATAAAGGATTTGAATAGCTATTTCTCCAAATAAGATATACAAATGCCAGTAAGCACATGAAGAGATGTTCAATGTCATTAGCTATGAGGAAAATGTAAACCAAAACCCCAATGAGATACCACGTCACTTCTTCCCACCCTGGGCTATAACCAAAGACACAAATGCTAATAAGTATTGGTAAAAAGATGTGGAAATTAGGACCCTCATTCACTACTGCTGATGCAACCACTTTGGGCTAGGTGTTCCTACAAATATCAAACATATGTTTACCATATGTTACTGAACAACCCAGCACTTACACTCCTACTTACATGCACAAGAGAATTTAAAACACATGTCCGTAGAGAACACTTGCACATTAATGTTCACGACAGCATTATTCATTATAGCCTCAAGTGTAAAGAACCCAAATGTCCATCAGTTGATGAATGAGTAGATAAAATGTGGTGTATCCATACACTGGAATTTATATGGCCATACAAAGCTATACAATTTTGATATATGCAGGCCAGCAAGTGGCATAGTGGTTAAGGCCTTGGATCCCACACAGCCAACTCTGCAGTTTGAGTCCTGGACCCAGCAGCTTGAAAAACAAGCCAGATGTGTTGGTGTGCACCCAAAATCTTAAGAGGAGAATGGAGGATAAGGGATAGCAGTATGGTCAACCCCCAACATGGGAGGGGGCAATTTCTCACTTTCTCTCTCTCTCTGGCAAGCACATGTGCCCCATGGCAAAAATCTAAAATTAAAAAGTTCTGATATATGGGACAACATATTAAGAGAAGACTCTTGAAGATTTTTACACTAAGTGAAAGAAGCCAGTCGCAAAAGACCACATATTGTGTTAATACATTCGTATGAAATGTTCAGAAGAGGCAAATCTATACAGACAAATCAGTTAATGGTTGCCTGGGGCTGGGGTGGAGGAGGCTGGGGAGAAATGGGAAGTGACTGCTAATGGGACTGGGTTTTCTTTGGAGGTAATGAAAATGTTCTATTATTGATTGGGGTGATCTGTGAATATACTAAAAAACCACTGAATTATACACTTAAAAGGGGTGAAGTGCTATGATATGTAAACTATATTTTGATAAAGCTTTTCTTTAAGAAAAATGTTGGATGCTCTACTTACCTATCACAATAAATTTGCAGAGGCAAATTCAACAACTATTGCAAGATGAATGCAATGAAGGATGATATTTTCATGTTTTAAAGAGTAATGGTGGAGCCCGAGACACTCTCTGGTGGTATAATGGCTAGGGCTACCAGAATCCTGCCTCATCCCGCTTACCTTCTCCACGTGAGGTTCACATGCTTAATGGCCAATGAGAAAGGTGCAGCTGTATTAAGGGAGTTAGTGCCCGAAATTGTTTCAAATTCTACTAAGCTGGGTAGACTCATGGCTTAGCCAGTGGTTCTCCAACTGTGGTTCCCAGATCAGCAGCATCAGTAGCACCTGGGAATTTGTCAGAAATGTAAATTCTCAGGCCCACCATGACTTAGAAATCAGAAACCCTGGGATGGAGCCCAGCCATGCATGTTTTAACAAGCCCTCCAGGGGACTCTGCTGCGGGCTAGAGTTTGAGAAGAACCAGTGATTCTGCCTAAAGCCCCCCTGGAGATAAATAGGGAAACTGAAGCCAAAGCCAGGCCTCAGGATCTCGCAATCACCTGATCATGTCCCTGCTATAGGAAGGTTAAAGATAGTAGCATGCATGAGTGTATGGATCCATCTTGGTGCTGCATCTCACACCCTCTTGTCCTTCATTTGGGCTTTGGCCATGACTGTAAAACCGGCTGGCAGTGGACAAGAGAGCAGCTCATCTCGGCTGCACCTGCTTTCTGCACAGCGCATTTTGCTCTGCTGTGTCCACCACTCATCACACACCTGCAAGCTCTGAGTGAGGGGATTTAACAAACTCTAATGGAGTAGGGACTCAGGATAAAGACTCCGCAGTTCAGCCTCTCAGACCGACAATCTCACACTGGGTCCCCAGCAGGGCCATGCTACTGTTTTCCACAGTTAAAACCAGCTCAGTAACTCTTCAGTTGACTTCCTCTCCTTTCTCGTGTTCTCTTTCTTTCCCTCAAATGTATCCATGTATTTATTTTATGAGTGAGAGACAGAGAGACAGCACCCTCAATAGCATCTCAATACTCCATCCACTCCCAGCCTCAGCCAGCCAGGATGATAGGCACCCACATATCTGGTATGTTCAGAAAGGTTTCTGGATGTGAACCTGGAACCTTCCCATGTGGATCAGCCTCCCAGACCACTGGGTCTGCTGCATCGCCACCTGGCCTCCCTTATGTACTTTTTCAATCCTCCACTCCTTGGAATCAGCGCCCAAATAAACTACACTATACACCAAGGGTCTGCTTCAGGGTCTGCTTTCTGGGGAGACTTAAGGTGAATCATGGACCCTTATAAACATGGGCTAGTAAAGCTCTGGAATTGGACCAGTTATATCATTTTCCCTCCTCCAAGAGAAGATGAAAGAAACTAACCAGAAAGCTTGCCTACCCTGGGGCGAGAAGAAGAGCTCATGGCTCCTCTCTGTCTCCTCCAGATACCTACATTGGATGATGCATGATTTTCAGTTACTATCCTAAATAAATTAGTAACTTGCTTCAGTGCTAAAACCACATATGAGATGTAGAAGAAAAAAAAAAAGAACTAGAAAGAAAGTCAAGAGTCTCCAGCTGTGTGTCTTTGGGTTCTTTCACCAGCCATTGCCCAAAGGGAGCCTGTGTGTCTTCTGTCTTCAGTTGCATGTACTGTAGGTGTGGGTATTTCCGTCTCCTGGTCAGTAAAATGAGAGCCATGAACGAGAAACCTTGCAGTCTCACCCAGCCAACTGTTCCTGCTCCTGCATCTGGAGAAATGTGCAATACACAGAACTTGAAAGTCCCTTGGGGAGTGGGAAAAGGTCTGCTCAGACTCAGTGTAGACCAGGGCTTTTTCTGCCCCTACCATCTATGAGCTGACCTTCTGGCAGGAGATGCTCACCTGTGATTTTAATGGCCTGTAACACCCAGCCCTGCACAGAATCACCCTCACAGACATAACTGTGCAATGAATGTACTTCTTCTCATGAGAAGAACAAAAACAAAATTCCTATTTAAGCACAGCTCTATCTTATATACTGGGGGCAGGGAGTACAGGAAGCAATTGGTCATTTCTTTGGGGGCCCCTGCCCATACCCACTACTAAAAGGTTGTTATTGCTCTGCTGATGAGAAATGAGGCTTTAAAATATTACCAGTGCCCTTCCTATGATCTTTATCTTCTCTCTAGCCCTTGTCATACCCCTTTGAGAGCTCATGAAGACCCTGTGTGGTCCCTTGCTCCTCTTGACTGTTGGTAGAACCCCATTCACTGACAGGCCTCGAGTATCTTGCTTCCATCCGCACCTCACCATCACAGCCTGGGCCTAGCCTGTCTGTAGCTCAGACCTGAACCTCTCTTTCTTTCCCTGCTCCCCCTGCTCCCACCTCCTCTCAGGTCGTCACCTCTGGGATAGATGGCTCCTCCTCCCTGCTCAGGGACTGTCCCTCCCAAGGACTGTGGCTCTCAGGTGATTTAATATTTATGTGGCTTAAGGCAGCAGCTCTCCTGGTCTCATGATTTTGTTAGATACTTGCTCTCTGGACCCTGGAATGGTTGTGGGATATGTGGAGAATCTGGGGTCTGCAAGAAAGGATTTTTTAAAAAGAGGGAGCTTCTCTCCCATCAGCCCACTCCACTTAATGCTGATATTGGCCGGGAGGGTACAAATTTAGCCAGAGAGAGGCTCTGGGAGGCCGTGGGGAGAGCAGGAGAGGTGACAAAGGGTGGGCTGACCCCCAACCTCCACCTCTTCCCCACTGCTCAGGGGGAAGTCCATGTTGGAAGGAAACTGTGGATAATTCATCAATATCTAACTACATAGCCTTCATCATGGTAACAAGCTATAAATGAGATCAACATGTGCAAATCTATGAGTAATGGCATTGAGATAACAACCTAAAGAGTGGGGAATGAGCCTGAATGTCAGCAGAGGGTGATGGTAAAGAGAGAGCATGACCGCGGGAGCCAGGCTGCTGGAGTTAACAGTGCAGCGCACCTAGAACAGTTACTTCTCTGTGCCTCTGCTTTCTCATAATCACATCCATCCACAGGGTTGTTGTGAGAATTAGAAGACTTAATACAAGGCCAGCGAGTGTTTGCAGCCATCAGCAGCAGCATCATTATGGTGATTGCTGCCCTGACACTGTGGAAAGATGGTCCTGGGACAAGCTCCATCCTGGGCCCACCAGATAATTTCCCCATTCTGTCCCCAATGTCCAGGAGTGGGTGCATTTCAGCCAGAGAGGTGACCAACAAAACTCTCCTTTGGAAGAGGTGCCAACATTCACAGGTTCTTGTTCATGTGTGGGGCTTCAAAGGAGCCCTGGGGCAGTCCCTTTGGTGGCTGAGTACCACCCTGGACTGGCAGCTGAACTACACAGGTGCCACCTTTGTAACCTCTACCTTCCCACACCCAATTGGAGTCTTTCCTCATTCTCAGAGTTCATCCCCCTGCAGACTTGTGAGGACATGGTGTCACTAGGCTTTCCTACAGATCTCCGCACAGTGACCACTCTTCTAGTTTATGGTCCTAAGGAAACTGTGATCTCAGTCTGGCTGGTATCTTCATGTACTGGGGTGGCACTTCTTTGGACTAGAGGTGATCTTGGAAATTCCAAGCTGCCCACATGGCTAGATCCTAACTGGACTGGGTTGTCTGCAAAGACTGTTGCCCAGCATTCCTG
>NW_006160005.1:3696770-3716957 GCF_000334495.1 Tupaia belangeri chinensis | reverse complement strand
CTCTCCATGCATGGGGCTCCTCCATCAAGAGGTAAAGTCTGTTCTTCCTCCCCTGGAATTTGGACTACTCCTGTAACTTGCTTGGGCCAACAGGTCAAAGTAGAAGCACCACAGTGCCAAGTCTCAGGTTAGACACTCCAAAGCCTGGAAGCTTTTGTCTTAACCTACAGGAAACACTGAGGAAGCTTGGCCTGGACTGTTGAAGAATGAGATGCCAGAGGAGAAAAGTCAGCCCTCCAGGGCCTAGATGAGCCCAGTTCCCAACCACTGTACCTGCTGACTACCACAGGAGGGAGCTCAGGCAAGTGCAGAATCATACAGCCAACCTTCAGAACTGCCAGAAATAATATAGATTTTTAAAAATGTGTTATAAAGCACGTGCACTTGCCAGAAAGAGTGAGGGAGTGAAAAAGAGAGGGGAGGGTGAGAAAGCACACACTCCCCCAGAAGGGCTGGCCACATTGCAATCCTTTCTCTTCCATTCTCCTCTTGGGATTTTGGGCACACGTGCACAGGCACTTGGCGTGTTTTTCAAGCCACCAGGTCTGGGACTGGATTGCACAATTGGCCATGTGGGGTCCAGCTGCCTTAACCACTTCTTCAGCACTTAGCTGGTTCCCATAATACTGTTGTTTGAATTCAGTATGTCTTAGGATATTATTGGGATATTATAAGATAATATAATATTTGGGATATTTGATGATATTATTATACTATTAACAGTGGCAGATAACAAATACACTTCCCAAATGCCCCCAGTAAAACCCAGACTCAACTCACTGGTGCTCAAGCATCCATCATCCCACTTAGATGAGGGGACATCAAACATTTATGGAAAAATGGAATAAAAGTACCAATTTATTTTGAAGCAAAATAAATTAAAATCCAGTTTTGGTTTTCATAATATGCATTTTCCAAGAACTTTCTGGAGACCCTTCACGTGATGACTGAGAATTCATATGCTCTTGACTTTTAAAATGGCAGAGGGAACAACATACAGGAAAGCAAAACACAGGTACCCAGCTTAATTACTTAATTAGCTTTTAAAATTAGAATAGTAATTAGCTTTTGACAGGTTGTTTCATGGTTCCTCTCCTGGGTCACCTAGGGCCCTTCTGTTGCACCAGTTCCTGAATGTCTCTGACTTTCCCGGCAGGTCCTTATCTTACTTCCATCTGTGCTTCCTTTAAGTGTCCTTCTCCACTTCCCTGTGCCTCAAAAGCCTTTTGGGGCCAAATGGTGGCACGGTGGTACAATGCAACCCTTCGCAAAACTAGCCTACGTGGAAAGGCTCTGTTTGTGTCCTGGGATCTCCGTACACGTGCTGGACATGCACTCGTGCCCATGATCCAAGCTGGTTAAGGCTAGGGGTCGGGGACCAGCAGGTGGCATGGTGGTTAAGGGCACTGGACTCACACATGGCTGACTGCAGTTCAAATCCCAGTACTGGCAGCATGCTTTCTCACTTTCCCTTTCACTCTCTCTCTGTCTCTGTCTGGTAAATTAAGTAATAATAATAACAAATAAGATTAAATAATTGTTAAAAGAAAAAGGCTAGGGGTGGGTCATAGCACCAAAATCCTATTAGGGGTGCTGTCCCTCTGTGTCTCTTTTGCTCATAGAAGAAAATTTAAAAATAGCAACAATGAAGCATTCCTTTTTTTGGGGGGGGAGAGGTTTTTTTGTTTTTTTTTTTCTTTTTCTTTTGGAGAGGTTTTTGCTTTAGGGCACGTGCGCTTGCCAGACAGACAGAGACAGAGAGACAGAAAGCGAGAAATCACCCCCCGGGGGGATGGCCACATTGCAATCCCTTCTCCTCCATTCTCCTCTCGGGATCTTGGGCACGCATGCACACGCGTTCGGTGTGAGTTTTAAGCCCCTGGGTCCGGGATGCGAACCGCAGTCAACTACGTGGGAGTCCAGTGACATAGCCATTATGCTAACAGCTGGTCCCAACAACGAAACATTCTTGAGCCTTGGTCCCTGGTCTACACCCAAAGGTCAGAGCTGTTCTTTTTTCTCTATGGCCACCAAAAACCAGAAGGAAAATTCTCCTTTGGACTCCCACTGGCTGAAATCTTTTTTCACCTTGCTTCCTCCTGAACTCTTAATCTCTATACTCACAGTTCTGCTGCAAGGTAGGAGAGAAAAGAGAAGGAAGAGAACTGTTACAATGGCTTTTTCTAGGTGCGGTATGTGAAGGCAGCTTTTACATATTACTTCAGGGCGAGCGGAATATTCCTACATCATACTGTTTAGACACCTACAATGCTGCTAATTCCACAGTTATCCTTCAAAAACTTTTTATATTAATATGTGCACAAATGAAACACTTTTTTGTTATTAAAAAAAAAAAACAAAAGTAGAAGGTACAGGCCCCAAAAAAGGGAGGTGATGAATCACTCATTATCCTACCTGTCTGAAATAACCACAGTACACATTGAAGATTATTATTCCAGATCTTTTCACTCATATTTAACTAATTATAGTGAAAACAATTTGGTCGTGATGTGCATGATTTTTAATTTGCTTCTTTCATTTAGTGTATTATGAACAATCTTCATGTTAAGAATACACACAGACAGCATCATGTTTAATGGGACAATTTCATGGCCTCATCATTTTCTATACTATACGGATGTACCACAGTAACAGATACTTTTTCTTAGTGAATTCTCTGTTGTTGGGGATGTAGACCACACCTGGATTTTATATGTGTGTGTGTGTGTGTGTATATATATATATATATATAATTTTTTCGGGAAGAGAAAATGATCATTGAACTATGGTTTCTAAGAACTTCTGTCGAGTTGATTTAAGGGTAGGATTTTTTATTAAGGTTTTTGCCATAGGGCACGTCTCCTTCTCAGAAAAAGAAAGACAGAGACAATGAGAGAGAAAGCAAGAAATAACTCCCCACAAGTGATAGCCACGCTGTGATGCCTTCTCCTCCATTTTCCTCCTGGAATTGTGAGCACGCATGTATACATGCCCAGCGTGATTTTGAAGCCACCAGGTCCGGGACTTGAGCCACCATGGGCTATGTGGAAGTCCAACACCTTAGTCACTTTGCCACCTGCTGGTTTCCAGGGTAGGATTTTTAATATATTAAACAACATTGTAAGTGTTATGCAAGTAACAGACACATGGATGTCTGCAGTTTTATGTGCATCACTCAATAATCTCCTATCATTGTACAGTTAAGTTATTCCCAACTTTAATAATTTAAGCAACATGATACTTTTTCATGTAACTTTGGCATGTTCCGCTTTCCTTAATTTGTAAGGAAGCAAGACTAACATGGACAGTTAAAATTCAGAGTCATCTTGAACCACAAATCACAGGATGACTGATGTAAATTCTCCTATAATTCTAGTTAGAAACCTTTTGGTATTAAAGGAACTAGCTTGGTAGGATGTGTTCCTAGAATACAGACTCCGGGTTGCTTTTCTACTCTTAGCTGCTCTCTGGCCTAGAGGCCCAAATTGTCATGTTGCTAGGTAGAAGGGTAGAGACAATGGTGGTCCTCAATGGCCAATGGTAGAGGGGTAGAGACATTAGTGGTCATCAGTGGCCAATGGTAGAGGAGTAGAGACATTGGTGGTCCTCAGTAGCCAAAGGATGCCAAGCCCCTATGTGATCTGTGTTGCCACTGCTGAATGTAATGGTTCTGAGGGTTTCACTCACTGCTAAAGACCTTACCCAGTCAGAAGCTGAGTCCAGTAGATTCTCCTACAACAATGTGGCTTTCTACCTTGTACCAACCTATATCCTGGTACCAGGGCTTGATCACTTCGTGGACAATTATAATAGTCCCCAAGTGACATTTGTGTCCTCAATCACTCATCTTCCTAGATTTCCTAAAGCTCAGGGCTTACTGCCTCCCCGCTCAATCAACAGTGATGGTAGTAAGGAAAAGCACTCTCAGGAATAAGCAGTGATAAATGTGTGAATGGAAAAACAAACATTTAACCAACAATTATTATAAGATAGGTAGTTTGCGAGGTGCTCAGGAAACAAAGATGAAGCAGTTAGGGCTCCTTGTCCTCCAGGGACTCAGGTCTGATATGGAAGACAACAAACCAGCAGTTGAAGAGCAATGTGATATGGACTCTCCTAGAGCCCGAAATTGAGCTCCAGAGGTGCTTCATTGCACCTGGCTGCACATAGCCACCCTACAACAGGTAACCCATGAACTGATTCCCAAAGGAAAGCACCAGGCTTTCAGAAGGTCAACGGGAATTTCTGTCTTCATATCTTTCTGTGTTGATGGAAAGGCCTCACTTCCCAAAAAGAACTCTGGCTCTGTGTAGCTGAAGATATTGGTCTACCACACCACATATGTCCTGGGCCTCCATTTCAGCACAGCTGGGACAGATCATTCCCTGCAAGTTGCCAGCATCCTTCATCATGTGGGCCAGGTCTCTGCCTAGGAGTTTTGCTCACCTATGTGCAAGTGTAAGCCAGAAGTGCAGAAGAACTGAAGCACAGAGTGAAGGAACAAGTGGCCCCCTGGCCTAGCCTGCAGTGGTACAAGACCAGGGCACAGGCTACTTGGTACCAAAGGGGCTGAATTCTCTCTGCTACAATAACTGGCTCCCTGACACATCCCATGACTGACTCTTCCTCTTATCCAGCTGTGTTTTGTCCATCTCTCTTTTCTGCAACCTGGATCCTCTCCCAGATAAACTACTGCAACTAAGCTCTCAGTTGCTTCAGACTCTGCTTTTAGAAAAAACCTAAACTAAGACACAGTTTACACTGTCTGTGATTCCAGGTTCCTAAGGAAGACCTGGGGCTCAAGCTTACATTGTGAGAGCCAAAGAGAAGAGAACACATTCTCTTGTGAGGTTTGAGTCTGGCTTGAGCCTGGCTCATCTTGTCTGACTTTACACTCCTCTCCTCTCACTTCCCAGACTTGGACTTCCTTGAACTTGAGGAACCCTAGCGTGTTCTCACCACCTCTGTGCTGCCTGCCCTGGAGGGAGTTTGCAGACGCTGGAGCAGCTCCCACACAGGTCTGCTTAATGACTTTCTGGAGGAAATCAGAGGTGACATGAGCCCTGTAGAGTATCACAATGTGCCAGCTCTGAGTCCTTGTGCCCTGGGCAACTGGAGAAGGACAGGACAGATGGCATCTGTCAGGCCTATAATTGCACGATGTTCCTTGGAGATGGTCAGGGAAGGGCTGTGCTCATGGCTCGGTTTCTGTCCAGTCACCAGCAGAATGGAGGGCAGAGGAGGCATGGTGCCTCCTCCAATATCCCCTCCTTGTTGGTCTTCATGAACCCTAGGTGTGAGACAGTCTGTCGCAGCTGCCAGATGAGAGATGCAGGATGTGATCCATGAGCCAAATATTGGGGATCTCTGGGGAAGGGTCAGCTATGGCCACATCGGTGCCGTTAAGTATCTACACCCCTAGGTGTGTCCCTGCTCTGTTTCCCCAGTCCCCTCCAATGGCTTTCTTTCCAAGCTCCCCCTTATAACCCAATCACCCATCCCCTACCTCATACCCACACTAGTTATTTTGGCAAGAGTGTGTCTGTAAGGGACCAGAACAATAAAACAAAGGAACTTTGGGAGTTGCTAGCATCTGAGAGCATGGCACAGTTTATTTATTTATTGAGATGTTTTGCTATAAGGCGCATGCGCTCACCAGAAAGAGAGAGACAGAGAGACAGAAAGCAAAAAATCACCCCCCAGGGGGGTTGGCCATGCCACAATCCTTTCTCCTCCATTCTCCTCTCAGGATCTTAGGCACGCACACACACACGCATGGAATGAGTTTAAGCCATCGGGTCCGGGACTCAAACTGCAGTCGACTACATGGGACCTAGCCATTATGCCAACTGCTGGTCCCAAGCATGTCGCAGTTTTATAAGGTGCCATTAACTTATCTCATTTGAATCCATGCCATGTGGTGCGGGAAACACTATTGTGACCCCCATTCTACAAATGAGGAAAAATAAAACTCAGAGAGTTCCTTGACTACCCAAGGTCACCCAGTCAGTGAGTGATGGTGTCAAAAAAGGAATGCACATCTGCCTTTCTTCTATGCTTGCCAGCACCACAGACACCTGGTAGCTCGTAGGGAAGCTTCCATTTTCCTTCAGAGAGAAGTACACCAGGACTCTAGGCCTCTACAAAACCCTCCACACAGAGCTAGTTTGACAGGCACAGGGATCTATGGATTCCTGGCCCCGAGAGCCTCATTCTTCTCTTGTCTTCAGAGGCCCTGGACCCTGTGGAGAGTGGCACTAGAGCTCCCTTGATCTGAGTGCCATGTGTCCTCGTCAGAGGATGAGCATGGAGAAGAGCATTTTCACTCACTGACAGATGTGCGTATTTATTCACCCAGGGTCCACATGTCAGTGTGTATGACTGGCACTCTTGGAGGCTCTGGAATAGAACCCAGAGGGAGGAAGCTACACACATCAAAACAGAGACCTGTGGGACACAATACATCTTCTAAAATATTGCTGGGCAGAGCAGGGGGAGCCCAGAGCAAGGGCCGACCTTCAAGGCCATGGGCTTTGTGATGGAGAACAAAGCTCTGGATGCCCGCTTGGGTCCCTGAGCAGCAAAATCGCCACTATTTCTGAAGAGCAGAGGTTACGCTCTTACTGCAGCCTTAAAGAGGGTCTTTTAGTATCTCCTGCCAACATCCACTGAATGTTGAAAGATCCTATAGCGAAGCATGCCAGCCAGCATTCCATCAGCACCTGCCCGAGGGCTGACACGATGCATCCTGATCTGAGGACTTGGGCTTCTAGGGAAGCTCCATGTGCTCCTGGGGTGGGTGACAGTTGCATCATGCAGCTGTCTCCCTTTTCCAGCTGAATGTCCCAGATCTGCAGGGAGAGT
This sequence comes from Tupaia belangeri chinensis, assembly GCF_000334495.1. Taxonomy (NCBI): domain Eukaryota; kingdom Metazoa; phylum Chordata; class Mammalia; order Scandentia; family Tupaiidae; genus Tupaia; species Tupaia belangeri. Next base: position 3,710,093 of record NW_006160005.1, on the reverse strand, counting down.
CAGTCCTGGACAGAACTTTAGCATGGCTTGAGCATCAAACCTAACACCTGGGCACAATGCAATAGGACCCACATAGGAGAGGTCCTGAGTTCGCACCCTGGGACTTCCCTGGAATGTAGTGTGTGCAGGGCTGTGATCTGAGCTGGCTGACACTGGAGGGCGGGGGGAGAGGGAAGCATGGCTGTTGTTGGAAGTGCCTCTTTCTCTAAGGGAAGAAATAAATCCCCAAAATAAAAATAACCTAGACGTGTATATCTAGTGCTCTCCTGGGGAAAGAGCCAGATGCACTGGGTTGTGGCCAACAGCACTCTGTGAAGAGATCCTGCTTTCTGCTTAGCCAAGTTCAAGACGGCCACCTGTGCATCTGCTGCAGCGTTTCAGGCCCAGGGGCAGATTCTCGTGTCTCAATGCTTTCACCACAATATTGACACTAAAAAACATTCTTTTTTTTTCCTCACATGAACCACTTCTCTCACTCTTCAGACAACACCTGAGTGTTCAACAATTCGGTTCAATTCTCATACTAAGTGCCTGGAGTTTGAGAGTCCCACAGGTTAAAGGATGAGTCCCATAGGCTGTGTCCCTCTTGAGACACCAGATGCAAGCCTTGGGACTCCTGTAATTCTAGCAATTGGCTGTACATGAGGGTTCCCATGACCCTCTCTTCAGGCTCAGTAATGTGCTAGAATGGCTCGTAGAACTCAGGAGCATGCCCTACTGTTACTACATTAGAAAGGTTTATTATAAAGGACACACTCAGGAACAGCTGGAAGGAAGAAATGAATAGGTGAGGTACTGAGAGTGGGGACTATGGAGCTTCCATCCCCTTTCTGTGTGGGCTGCCCTCACAGCACCTCCACACACATGTTCTCCAACCCAGAAGCTCTCTGAACCCATTGTCAAATGTGTTTATACAGGTTTCATCACAAAGGCCTGGTAGTTTTTTTGTTTTGTTTTGTTTTTAAGAGAGATTTTTGCTATAGGGCACGTGCACTCACCGGAGGGACAGAGAGCCAGAAAGCGAGAAACCACCCCCAGGGGGATAGTCACATCACCATCCCTTCTTCCCCATTCTCTCAGGATTTTGGGCACGCACGCACACGTGCCCAGCATGAGGTGCAAACCAGCAGGTCGAGGACTCGAACCGAGGTCGACTACATGGGAGTCCAGCAACATAACCATTATGCCATCTGCTGGTACCTTGTTTCATTTTTTAATGAGAGAAAGAGAGGCATTTTTTTACAGGATCTTAGCACCATCCTCCTGGCCCAGCCTCCCAGCACGTGATAGCTCACATGTCCTGTTTAGGTTGGGCTGGGAACTAAACCCAGGCCTTCCATGCACTCTCAGCCATTGCACAGTGGCACCTTCCTGGATGGACCCTGATAGATTAGTAACTCAACGTCCAGCCCTTGCCCCATCCCTGGAGGTCAGACGTGGGGCTGAAAGTCCAAGGTCTCCAACCAAAGTCTGGTCTTTCTGGCAACCAGCTCCCATCGTGAAGTTCTCTAGGGGCCCAGCAGGAGTGGTCTCATTAGAAGAAAAGATGCTCTTATCACTCAGGACATGACAAGGGTTGTAGGAGCTCTGTCTCAGGAACCAGGGACAAGGACGAAACATGGGCAAGGACTCCCAGAGCTCATGAAAATGAAATTAAAGCATGAATTTATTTCAGTGCAAAAACTTTTTGTAATCCACGCATTTTTTTCCACACAATACGCCCGTTCCAAGTTCCTTCGTATCCCTTACTGTGTTGCGCTCTTGACCCTGCATCTCTCACAGGTCCCCTCTCCATAAAGACCAGAAAAAACTACCTATCCTGCCACCCCAAACAGTACAGAGTGGGATGTATGTATCCCTTATAAAAGAGGACCTTCCCAGGAGCTCAAGCAGCACTATGAGGGAGAGGCAGCCATAGCTGCACCCCCACCCTCCCCACACACAGTGATGACTGCGCAGCTCATGGAGAGGCAGGCCATCCGCTGCAGCTGCTGCCCACATGGCTGGTCCCCCACCCTCACCCAGAAGGCTCCTGATAGCACCACCTCATCTGCATGGGCAAGGGCCCTGCATGGGCAGTCAGTTTTCAACCACCATCCGAGAAACACCACCACCAAGTAAGTACTCCTGCAAATTTTGGCGTCAGGGCTGGACAGGCTTCTGGTGGAATATCACAGGATGGTTTGCTCAGTCAAAATCCTTTTCTACATTATTCATGATTGTTCGAAAGCAATGAGGGTGGTTAACCACTGATATGACGCAGAGGCGTTATCAACCTCAGGGTGGATATAAAATGTGCACTTTGGTTTAAAGTCCTCTAACGCTGGTGGAAGTGGCTTTTGGCTGAATTCCTGTGAGGTCTGGTCTGCACAAAAGGGGACAGAGACCCAACCTGAGCTGGAGTGGGGAGACAGGCCGGAGGCTCTCTCCCTTCTACCAATCATGGTCCACTTGCACCCGTATCTTGGCAGGTGGGGACGCAGGGATGTGTTTATTTTACAACTGACAAAGAACAAAGGGGCCTTTTCAAAAGTTTGAGGAGACCACGGAACGGAGCCAAACTCTGATTACAGTGCATGTTTATTCCTAAGTGTCCAGATTCATCATTTTACCCAGAGAGATGGACAAAAACCAAGTTGTCCCCAGTCTCTGGTCCCCGAAGTGGCAGAGAGCTGCTGCAAATGCAGAAAAAGCCCACAGATGACTCATCCAGCTGGGGGAAGGTAAACACATTATTGTCTTTTTAATTTTTTTCTTCCCAACCCTGGCGCTTCTGTCTATTTGCGCCAATGAGACGGGTAACGTTTTAATTAGAATGCTCACTTGTCTTCACTTTTCAGGAGAGGTGGGGGAGGAGCGTGGTGTTTGGATAATTGAATCCATAACTCCTGTGGTTGTAAGTATGCACAACTCATCAAGGCGAGTGTGTGTACTTCGCGGAGGAGGGGGAGGCAGCGCGGGGGAAGGCAAAAGGAGGCAGAGTAAGAAGGATGGCGCTGAGACGAAGGCGCCTGGCAGCCTGCGTGTGTGAATGAAAGACACACAGCCCAGGCAGCCTCTGAAGGCGTGGGTTTGTGAGCAGAGCGGGGACGGTGGGAGGGAGGAGGCCGAGAGGCGACAGACAACTAGACTGGAGGTTTGTGTGAGCGAGAAACCGCTGGATGGGCGAAAGAGGGGAATCGGGCAATGTCAGAGGGCTGTGTGTGTGTGTGTGTGTGTGTGTGTTTGAAAAGGGGGAAAGAGAAAGGATGCACCACAGAGAAAGTGAGAGAAAGTGAACCATGTGCATGTGAATCGTGTAGCAGGAAAAAAGAAAGGCTGCAAATGCAGAAAAAGCCCACAGATGACTCATCCAGCTGGGGGAAGGTAAACACATTATTGTCTTTTTAATTTTTTTCTTCCCAACCCTGGCGCTTCTGTCTATTTGCGCCAATGAGACGGTAACGTTTTAATTAGAATGCTCACTTGTCTTCACTTTTCAGGAGAGGTGGGGGAGGAGCGTGGTGTTTGGATAATTGAATCCATAACTCCTGTGGTTGTAAGTATGCACAACTCATCAAGGCGAGTGTGTGTACTTCGCGGAGGAGGGGGAGGCAGCGCGGGGGAAGGCAAAAGGAGGCAGAGTAAGAAGGATGGCGCTGAGACGAAGGCGCCTGGCAGCCTGCGTGTGTGAATGAAAGACACACAGCCCAGGCAGCCTCTGAAGGCGTGGGTTTGTGAGCAGAGCGGGGACGGTGGGAGGGAGGAGGCCGAGAGGCGACAGACAACTAGACTGGAGGTTTGTGTGAGCGAGAAACCGCTGGATGGGCGAAAGAGGGGAATCGGGCAATGTCAGAGGGCTGTGTGTGTGTGTGTGTGTGTGTGTGTTTGAAAAGGGGGAAAGAGAAAGGATGCACCACAGAGAAAGTGAGAGAAAGTGAACCATGTGCATGTGAATCGTGTAGCAGGAAAAAAGAAAGGCATGAAGAAAAGAAACAAGGGAGACCTTGTATGTACAGGAGACAGCAGGAGGAGGTGTTGGATAGACATGGAAGTGCACGCATGTGCATGCCAGGAGGCACGTGCTTGGTTTAACACATGCCATCTTTTCTAGTTTAACTGGGTACAAGGGGACTTCAAAGAGTCCCTGGAAAATGAAATTCAGGTATGAGTTTATTCTGGTGCAAAGAAAAAAAACTCAGGAATCATTTTTTCCAAAATATGCATTTCCGTGAATTTTTTGAAGCCCTCCCCCCACACTCTTTTCTTATTAAAAAGTAATACCTAGACCTTGAAAGTAAGAGTAGATAGAAAGCTGAAAGGAGGAAGAAATCACTGACAGTGCCCACACTCTAGTGCCCTGGGAACTGGTTCCCACACGGCTGACGGCAGTTTGAATTCTAGCCAGGTGGCTTGAAAAACATGCCTGTTATGGGTGCATGTGTGCAGTAAACCCTGTCGGGTGGAGAAATGGAGGGAAAAGGGCTTGAAGCATCACCACACGCATTAGAGGCTGCTTTCTCCCTTTCTCCCTCTCTCTCTCTCTCTGTCACACACACACACACACACGCACACACACACACACACACACACACACACGAGCACACATGCCCTGTGGCAATTAAACAAACAAAAAAGACCTACCTCTCAAGAAGAAAAGACACGGCTTACCTTTTTTCCTTAAACACAGATATAAATCTCATTTAACTGGACTTCTGCAGTGGCAAAATTCAGCGAGATAACTTACAAAAGGCATAGAGCCAGGGAACTCACTGAGAGTATGCAGGTCATAAATGCTGTGGTTAGTTCTTGTGCGTTTTTTTTTTTTTTTTTTTTTTGGCTAAGTATTTGGCTAGTCCTTTTCTGAGAAAGAAGCTTTTCCAAAGGAGTATCTTTGGAGTTGATCAGATAAAGAAGGATAATAATTAATTATGAATTCCTTTCCTTAAAAGCATCTCCACGTCCCCATGGAGTGGTTGGGTCAGCCCAGGTGGGGGTTACTGTGCTGATCACTCCCCACGGGGGGGAAATTTCACCCTCACTTCAGTTCTTTAACTAAAACAGCTATTCCCATTTCTAATTGCAGGTATCTCCTGATTTCCAAGAACTTCAAATCTGCTATTTTCTGAGACGGTACATATCCCAGAATGGCATCATGCTGTCTATGTCCACGTGATGATTTGTCTGGGCGTGAAGTTCCTGGCTCACACGTATTCAGACCAGTCGAACCCTTGATACCAGGCAGAATATCAGACGACCAGTCCTAATTATTTATTTTTAAAATTTGCTATAGGGTGCATGCACTTACTGGAGACAGAGACAGAGAGAAAGAAAGTGAGAAAGCACCCTCAGAAAGGGTGGCCACGTTGCTGCCCTTTCTCCTCCACTCTCCTCTTGGAATTCTGGGTACACATAGACCCAGCATGTTCTGCAAGCCTCCCGACCTGGGACTCGAACTGCACAGTTGGTCATGCAGGAATCCAGCCACCTTAAGTATCAGGCCACTTGGTTGCTCCCCACCTCCTGCCTCAGTTTTATTGGTTTGTACATATACTGATTTTATTTTTTAATAATCCCAAACAGCCGATGTTTACTGAATCTTTCCTTTATTTGGATGAGCTGGTAATCTGGCAAGGGCCTTGGGCACAGGTCTTTGTTCTTTTGTTTCTGTATATAATGAAGAGTATCCTTTTAACCTGAGCCCTAGGGAAGCTCTGAGAAGGTGATTTGTTTGTATCTTTGGTTATGACTTCTCAAAAATTGTGGGTTTTCTTCAGGAACATCTCTAATTTCCACCTCTTCAGTGTTTTTCCTATCTAGAATCTTCTCTTTCTCTGCCTCCCCTCCCAATTCTATCTATCTCTATCTCTAGTAATACTCTCAGAATTTTCGGGACAATTCTCAATTTGCCATGCTTATTACTGACGAGAGTTTACTTGATGTCAGTTCTACATGTCACACTCACATCATATGGAAAGTCCGGAGTGGATGTAAGCTTCTTGTCTTCCTAGAAGCCTTTGCTTCTGGGTGCCACATCACCTCTGTGTAGTCCAGGTGGTCCAGATGGCATTGGCTTCCCCTTCCCCAGGTCCCTGAGTGGTGACCACATGACCATGGTCTGACCAGAGTACCTTATCCCCTGAAATTGGTTTAGATACGGGCCGATCCAAGACAGGTCAACCAGAATCTTGGGATGTTTGCTGGAAACATAAGGAAAGGCTTGGCTTTCTTCTGGGTTACTCAACTATAAGGATGAAGTAGGTTGGGAGCTGTTGGAGGTCATATTCCTCTCATATAGGAATAGCCTGCCTAAGAATGAAGTTCAATAAAGACAAACAGAGACAGGAGAGAAGCGAGACAGCGAGCAACATCTGACAGCATCACTCAAGCACATGAATCCCGATGCGCCTGAACATATTCCATGCAACGAGTCAATACATTCCTCTTTCTCATCATCTGGTTTTCTGTGTGTTTGTTTGTTTTTAAGGTTTTTGCAATAGGGTAATGCATTCACCAGAGAAAGACAGGGAGAGAGATGGTGAGAGGGTAAGTGAGAAATCACCCCCAGAGGGGATGGACACACCACAATCCTTTCTCCTCCATTCTACTTCTGGGATTTGGGGCATCCAGGCAGGTATGCCTGGCATGAATTTCAAGCCACCAGGTCCAGGACTCATAGTTGGCCATACAGGAATCCAGTGCCTTAACTACTAATGCCACCTACTAGCCCCCAAATAACCTATGTTAAGTTGGTTTTCTCTACCCTAAAAGAGCTAAGAATCCAGACCATCACAGGATCTGGTGGACCACAATCGGATTGCCTTCTGTCTGTAGTGACTGGTTCTCTCAAACTTCCTTCCTGAAAACAATATAAGAAAAGCTGTAATAGCCAACATATTTGTTTCCAAGGCTCTTCCTAACTCCATCCCTAACTAAAACTTTTTACTTGTGTAGAAACTATACCTCCAAGATACATTGTGCCCTCACCTATCTCTTTTCCACTCTTCTTCCTTTTTTTTCTGGAATTTCAGGGAATAATTGGGAAGATAAGAGCCAAACATTTGTCACTTGGAGAGAGGATAGATGCCCAGTTTATCTGGAAACTGTGATTAGTCAATCAATGGGCAGTCACTGAGGTAACAGTGAATGATAATCTTATAAAAGTTGATCACACATTTGATTCTGACTTACTTTCTCTTCCTTTTTTTTAAGTTTGGTTTGTTTTTTTGGTTGTTTTTTGTTTGTTTGTTTGTGTTTACCATAGGGCTCATGCACTTGCTGGAGAGAAAGGAAAGAGACAGTGAGAGGGAAAGTGAGAAATCACCCCTTTGAAGGATGGACAAGCTGCAATCCCTTCTCTTCCATTCTCCTCCTGGGATTTTGGCCATGCATACACAATGCCCAGCCTGAGTTTTAAGATCCAGATCTTAAAACTTTTTCCAGTCCCAGATTTGGGACTCAAACATGGTCATCCATGTAGAAGTCCAGTGCCTTATCTACCATGACACCTGCTAGCTCTACTTTTTTTTTTTTCCCTTTAAGACAGGATCTATACTATTATCCTTGTGCCTCAACCTCCTGAGTATCTGGGAATAAAGGTGCAAGTCACCATGCTAGGCTTTTAGGACTCAAACCTGGGCCTCTTGCGTGGCCTTGGGCAGCATGCACATGTGTGGCCGGTGATTAATATTTTTATATCCTGTTCCAACAGTGCTGGAATTAGTGGGAATTTCTCCAACATTAGGATAGCATGTTGACTCCCAGTGTCTACGTTCAGCAGACCAGGAGCTAAGAGCAGGTGGAGTGTTTCATGTGTCACGGGTCCTTTGATGGCAAGCAGAAGAGGCTGTGCCAGGTCCTGTGAGCTAGGCAGACACAGGAAGGCTGGAAGCCATGTCATCCTCTCATGATTCCCTCTTTGAACACAGTATATTGCAAACGGAAAACACATACTGACTGTAATAACTTAGAGTCAAGTGCCCGAGTTGCGTCCTAAACATCCGTTGAGAGTATTTATTAAAGATGGTTCTTCTGTGTCATTATTACTTGACCATCTCTGTCATAACTAGCAGAATCACATTTGGGCACAGGGCCTTTACATGCACTGTGCTCGCCGGTAGTAAGACTGGGCCGGGGGAGGGGGAGGAGGGGGGCTCAAGGCCCCTCCCTCTCCCTCTGTCCATTCAGTTCTTTATTAAAACCTCACCTTCTTAGGAATGAGTCTATCAGGGAAGCGCCCCTTCTCCCTCCCTCTCCATCATGGCCTTCCCTGCTGTATTTGTTTCTTCTGTACCAACTTTCCTCCACCCGAACTACTACCTTATTTTTTTTTAATTCATGTAATGTCCATCTCTCCCCTCTAGAATAAAAGCTCCATGAAAGACTGTTTGATGACTTGTGATATTTGAAATTTTTGTTAAATGACTCTTGTCAACAGTTTTACACTTTAAACACACACAGCTTACTTATGGAGTGTTTCCTCTTACCAGGCACTGTTCTCAGCACTTCCTATGTATTAACTCCATTCTCAAGGAAGCTCTGTAGGGGGAGCACTGCTACTATTGACATTTGGGGATGGAGAGACCAAGACAGAAGAAGGTTAAGTGGTCTGTAGTTACGCAGCCAGCAAATGTCAGGCTTTGGACCCTTTCCAGTCTAGCTCCAGAGGTGTGCTCCTAACCACCTAGCCTCATGGAAGATGATTCCTCTAGGGAAAGTTCTATTATTATCCCTGTTCACTAAATTAAGGCTTAGAAGGGTTAAAAGAAGGGTTACATGACAAGGAGGTAACTTGGGATAGTGGAGTAGCCGTCCCCCTGGGAGGTCATTTCTCACTTTTCCTCTCACTGTCTCCCTCTCTCTCTCTCTCTCTCTCTCTCTCCAGAGAGCACATGCATCCTATATAAAAAAACTGAAGCAAAAAAAAAAAAAAAGCAAAAGTTTTGCATTTAGCGTGAAGTGTAGAGTGCTAGGTCCCACAGAACCGATTGTGCAGTTTGAGCCCCAGACCTGGTGGCTTGAAAAATCTCAACAGGCACATGTGCATACGTGCTCTAAATCCTGAGAGGAGAAAGGAGGAGAAGGGATTACAGCATGGCCATCTCCCCTAGGGGGTGATTTCTCACTTACCCTCTATCTTTCTGTCTCTGTCACATTCCAGCAAGCACACAGCACACATGCCCCATCGCAAAACAAACAAAGGTTTCTTATTTATTAAAAAAAAAAAATACACACCTACACACACACACACACACACACACACAAACACAATATAGTCAGACACTGGTACGACATTAAACCTCAACATTCTGTGAGGCTGACCTACATGGGAGGGTTCTGGGTTCATGTCTGGAGACCTCCCTAAACATGGCAGGCACAAGAGTGCCAGTGATCTGGAGCTGGCTGGGGTCAGGGGCGGATCACTCCATCAGGACCCTGTCAGGTGCTGTCTTTTTATCTCTCCCTTCCACTTTCTGTTTCTCTCACTTATGGAAGAAATAAACATATAAAACTCAAAATATATGCATATATATAATTTATATGTTTTAAAATGTATGAAAAGATGGTGTGTGTGTGCGTGTGCACACGCGCGTGCACAATGTTTATGGAATAAGTTTGAATGGGAGAGCTCCAACTTTTAGATGTCTTTTCTCACAAGATTATATGTGTGCTCCTGGATTTGTATTAGATTTACCACTGCCATTACTGACAAAGATTTCAGCAATAAAGGAAATTAAGCTTCTTGGCTGTCCTCTTCTAAGGAGGGTCCTGAGGCCTAGAGAATATTTTGGTCTCCCCGCCACATTTCTCTGATGGGGATACTGATCCTCACAGAGATGAATGGTTTGTCCAAGGCCATTAAGTTAACGTGCAGCAGACACAGTAACGGCAGAAACTCAATCTCGGCACTTTTTTTTTCCACATCACACTAACTCAGAACTCGGGTTATTCCAAACTAACACGTGTTCATGGAACACAACCTAGGAATAATCCCTTTTTTCTGGATGAATTTTCTTTTCTTTTTTCTTTTTTAATAGCCAGAGGGTGTGTATGCTTGCCAGAGAGAGAGAGAGAGGGAGAGGGCATGCCCCCATGAGGTGTGGTCATTCCACAATCCCTTCTCCATCCTTTTGGGATTTGGGGCATGCATATGCATGTGCCTAGTGCGTATTTCAAGCTGTCAGAGTCAGGATTCAAACTGTGGTTAGCCATGTGGGATCCAGCTGTCCTAACCACTGAAGTACAGGGCCAGCTCTGTTCTGGGTGCATTTAGAATGAACTAAGAGTTACTCTGGTCTCTGATTCTGCACCTCAAGTTTTATACACTTGGTTTTTAGACTGTCTATCCTCAACAGCAGGTATTTGGGCATTGATTGCTCTCAGATGAATATTCTAACCTCAGGGTTCCTCTCTCCTTTTCTTGCTCCTGCTCAATGGGTTAGAATATTTATAGAGTTCAAAAGGTAAGGTGGTAACTGAATATTGATATTAACAGGGGACTAATGTTACTTTTTTGTGAAGGTGTCCTTTGCACGATCTAGTTTGCTATTTCAGTATCTCATTGTCTTAGATTATGTCTTAGATTATCCTCTATTGCTGGGGATGTGATAATAAGCTGGGGGCTCCTCACTCTGGAAGCTGAGAAGGAGAACGTATGTCCCAGAGGAAATGCCTGCCTATCATTTTAGCAAACATAGTTCAACAGCTTACAAGTGATCCCAGTTGAAGCCTTGAAGGCAAAGAGGTTTCCACACAGAAGTTTGGATTGAGACTTCTCTCCATGTTCAATGTGCATTTGCTGAAATGTCCCCTGAGCATATCACCCTTCAGAACCAATTAATAGTGACAAATGATATAAGAATCAGAAGGTGGAGGCCCTGGCCAACATGTCTTTGTGAATGATTAAGTAAATAAGCTCAGTCCCAGCCCTAAGACTGCTCTGCTGGTGACCACCTGTAAGATTCACTGATGGCTGGTCCACTCCCACCCCCACATTATTAGGATTTTTAGAACCCACAATACTATACCATTAACATTTCAATGCACACAGGACCCCACATGCTCTGGAAGTAATGAAATAGGATGTATGTATGAGAGGTCTTCAAAAAGTTAATGGAAAATGAGTATTAGAGAAAAACTAAGTGGAGAGCCAGCTGCATGGTCTCATAGATAAGATAGCCAGATCTCATATGGCCAATCATGTGGTCCGAGTTCCAGACCTAGTGGCTTGAAAAATACATCTGGTGCCTGTGTATGCATGCACAAAATCCTGAAAGCTGGGCGAGATGGAAGAGAAGAGATTACGGCATGACCATTCACCAAGGTGGGGGGAGGGGGCTGAGGGTTGATAGTGCTTTCTCTTCTCCTTCACTCTCTGTCTCTTTGTCTCATCCTGACAAGAAATAAACAAACAAAATTACTCAAAGATTTCCAAATGTTTTTGCACCAAAACAAACTTGTATTTTTCCTACTTTTTTTCCTTAGATTTTTGCCATAGGGCACATGCACTGGCTGAAGAGAGATGTATAGAAACAAAGAAAGAAGACAAGCAAGAAATCACCCCCAAGGGGGGATGACCACACCACAGTCTCTTCTCCTCCATTCTCTTCTCGAGATTTTGGGCACACACACATACACACACACACACACACACACACACACACACACGACCAGCATGTTTTTCGAGCCACCCACCCGGAACTCGAACCATGGAGTTAGCCATATGGGATTAATCCAGGCCACCTGATGCCCTTTCAGGAGATTTTTGAAATAACTTCTTATCTCTGAAGGGAAGCAGAGAAGGTCCCTGACCTAAGTTGCATTCCTTGTCTTTACCCTACATTCCCTTATCCAGGGCATCTAGTACTGGTTTGGAGACTCGTCCAGTCACTAGATTGCCAAGCCCTTGGGGTGCAGGAGGGACATGATTCTCTCCCTTATTATTTTTTTTGGTATTGTTAATTAGAAATCATGTAAAGTAGCTGTGGTTTAAACGTCCCTCCAAAATTCATGCATCATGACCTAGGCTGATGTGATCATAGCGTGAGAGGTGGGCTATTTGGGAAATGATTAGACATCAAGGTGGGGGTCCTGATGGGCTTATGGGCAGGGGGATGAGACAGACAGACACAGGCGTGTGCTCCTGCTCTCCGCCATGCTGTGGTCCTTGGTCCTTGGACCCTCCAAACCACAAGCTGAATAAATCTCTCTGTTTTACAAATCACTCAAACTTGGGTACTTTTTGTTATTAGTAATAGAGCAGACGAGAACAATAATCATAGTCTCTCAGAACAGGAAAGACTTTTAGAGATCATCTAAGTAAACCCCTTCACGGCACTGCTGACAAAGTCAGGCTGAGAGAGGAAGCAATTCCTCCAAGTTTAGCGACCCAAATCAATGTCTCTTGACAACAATCCCCCCCCCCTTTTATCTGTACACGGCACACTTTCTGACAGTTACGTTGCTTCTCCACACTACAAAAATGTAAAAGTGGATGCAAAAGATTTATCACCATTTCCCTTCTTGGTTCTGTCTTTTTAAAAAGACGGTCAAATGCTTCTTTCCCTTTATTGTGTTAGGTAAGATTTCTGCAACAAGGATGGGCTTGATTCCATTTGGTATTGGAAAGCCTGCTCCCACCTAGAGGTTGACAGTGCCCCGGAATTAGGGGCTGGAATTCCAGATGGAGCTGGACAAGAAGATGACCATTTCTGGGTCACCCAGCTGCCCAATGCCCTCGGGTAGCCGCAGCAGTGGGGAGGGTAACCTAGTTTGCTTAGGAAATATTGCAGATGTCCCAGTTTATCGGATGCAGTCCTAGAAAAGTATTGGCACTGTCCTGTTTCTACAGTTCCTGCAGTTCACCCTGCCAGAGTCCTGCTGCCCCTTCAGCCTGATGAACTGAAACAGAGTCCAGTGGCCCTGCTCCACATTTGGGCCTGCCCTGCTTTGCCCTCAAGTGTCTCCTTTCCCACTGGGGTGATCCTAGCTCATACAAGGGTATCCTGACATGTCAAGGTTGCCATCTAGAATAATAAGTCTCAGAATTATTTTCAGGGATATTTGACCCACATTGAGGAAGGAATTGGAGACAGTAGCTAGGACTCAGGGTGTGTTAATGGGGTGGTCAGTTTGTTTGGTTGTGTGGAGCAACTAACTGGCCGGAGGAAGAGCTGGGGCAGAATCGGTGAAACAGAGAAATCAACAGGAACCAGGTAGACAGGTGGCTGAAGTCCTGACTGTGCTACTAATTAGTTACATCACTTCAGTGTACTATCTGTTCTCTCTCCTAGTTTCAGCTTCCTCATTTCTGAACAAAGAGACAAAACTGCAATGGGGCGGGGG
>NW_006160005.1:3685928-3694657 GCF_000334495.1 Tupaia belangeri chinensis | reverse complement strand
GGGGGGGAGAGGGCAAATTGGGAATATAATTTGAGATTTCAAAGGAAACTTCAAGGCCATACTTCCCCTATCTCAGAATATAGCCCTATATTCTACAGCTTGGACTCTCAGACGTTTGCAGACAAATCCCAGGTGAGGCAGAAGGAGTTGGGAGGATAACAGCTATCCTGGCCTCTACTCTCCAACTCCCAATCAAGGGCCCAACTATGTCCTTTAGCCCCTCCAGCCCACCCACTACTCAGGGACATTTACAGATTTCCGTGAGAGGAAAAGAGCTTCTACTCACCAGGAAGCTGGAAAGTTCACTTCCTGGGAGCTCTAGGACAGGGCCCTTGTGACTCACTGTGCCTATCCTGGATGTGTAACACAGGTCGCAACGTTCAGAGACTGCTCAAAGAATTATTTACTGTATGAACAGATGAATGTGAGTTTCTTTTTGTTCCTTTCACACCCAAGACAGCTCACAGATCATTTTCCCCCTAAGTGCTGTGTTACAGAAGAAAGAGTGTCATACACAGGAAACAGACTAGAAAGTCTTCCTTTATGTATGGGCATCAGATTCGACAGCCTACATGTGCCAGTCTGACACACACGTGAATCTCAGATAAGACGAAAACCCAGCACCAAAGCTGAGAAGCACTGCAGATGGGTGGGAAAGATTCCCGAGAGATTAGGGGCCAGAAATTCAGAAACGTGGGTCTTACTGGGTTGTCATTTCCTTGAAACAAAAGCGCATAGAAAACCAAGTGTCCACCCAAGATGCCCAGGGCCCCCTCAGTCATATAATTAGGAATAACACTCCTTCACTGCTTGAAATTTTCAGATCTGGGTTCCAGAGTTCAAGCTACCATAAATAAATGAAAAACGAGTGCACGGTATGATAGGTCAGTCATCTCAATAAAAGCTGTTTAAAAAAGGAAATGCTGTCCAGGTAAAGCCAGGACTGTGGATTGGGGACACACCGGGGGCACCTGGAGCACAGGGAAGATGAGAGTCAGATCCATAAGAATGGGATCATTAGTGCTGCAGCTAGGATGCTCTGGACCAGGAATACAAAACCCACAGGCTCAGGCTCCAGACCAGTGAAGTAACGGGTGTGACGACCTTGAGAAAGTCCTTTCTGTCTCAGCTTCCTCATTAGTTAAAAGGCAGTAAGATGTGATGAGAGCCAGCTTTCTATTATTCTTTGGTTTGGGAATTATTTTAAGACAAGCTAATGAAGTTTAGATAAAATTAGAACGGTGTGAGTTTTAAAGAACTCACCCTGTTCTTGGTGACAGATTAAGGAACAAAATGGAATTCCAAGCTCCTTCGTGAACTTTCTTGATGAAGGACTTGTGAAACATTTGTTCCTGTGGGCATGGGGTGGGAAGACTGGTTAACCTGACCTGAAAATATTTGTTCAAGAACAATAATGTCAGTGAATCACTCCTCTCTTCTCCTGCCCTCGCTCTTCTGTCTTCTCTCGCTGAAAACTTCCATCTTTGTAAATCCACGAAATTGAAAGAAAAACTTCAAAATGAATTTCTAAAATAAGCATCTTACCAATATCGCCCTGTCCAATGTACCCTGTCTGATTTACAAATGCAGGGGTTAGACAATGGTGCAGGCTGACCACATGAGAAGGTTCTAGGTTTGTGCCCCGAAATCTCCCTGAGTGTGCCAGGCATCTGTGTGATGTGAGGCTGACTGAGGCTGAGGGTGGGTCACTGTGTCAAGATCATATTGATGGTTCTGTATCTGCTTTTCTCTCTCTCTCTCACTAATGGAAGAAATAAATAAATAAAATTTTAAAAAGGAAGAATAGATATAATTCCACATTTTTACTAGGATACTGAAAATATTTCAGCAAGGTATTTGGTAAGTGTACTCAAGTAGACACTTGGCATTTTACAATGGAATCAACTGATTTATCAATATTGTGAATACATGTTCACATGTATCAAATACCCTAGTCTAATATCCCTAAGAATGGAATGAGAGTTTGCAAATTAACTAATAAAATTTAGGTTTTAATTCTAGTCTAAGTAAAAAGAAATTGTATGCCAATATCTTAAGTCTAGAGCCCCAATTCTAATAATGGATTATATTAGACTAGCCCTCCTAAAGATAATTATAATCTCAGACAAAAATAGGGGAAAAAAATAAGCCCAACCATTTGGAAGCACTATAGAGAGACTAAAACCAGGCAGAAACCGGAGGGTATTTGACCTTTGAGAGAAGAGAACTAGAGCCAGCAAGTGGCATAGTGGTTAAGGTGCTGGACTCCCACACATGGTTGATCATGGTTCAAGTCTTGGACCCGGTGACTTGAAACTCATGCCAGGCATGTGTGTGTGTACATGCCCAGAAACCCAGGAGGAGAGTAAAGGAGAAGGGATTGTGGCATGGCCATTCCCCTTGGGAGTGATTTTTCATCTTCTTGTTTCTCTGACAAATGTACATGCCCTATAGCAAAAATCTCTATTTGAAAAAAAGGAAAGAAAATGAAAAGAAAGAAGAGAGGCAATATCTAGTAAGATGTACGTTTATATTATTTTTGTGCAAAAGGAATTTCATAGTCCACATGGCTGAAAGCACTTAATAAGAAAGCCAAAGTATCATTGATCTGAGTCAGAGGATGGAGTCTGGGAATGTCAGAGGGGCTGAAAATTGTGATGGAAATTCTGGATATGAGGAATCACAAAAGGTGAATTCCTCAAGACTTACGCATAAACTCTACTAAGATCCTTGGTTGAGCCCTGAACTGTGTGTGTAAAGACAAGACTACAAAGAGTTGGAGGGAAACATAACAGCAACAAAGTTAAGAAACTAGGCAGAGCTGCTGCTACCTCAGGGGAGACTGAATTTTGAGTTTGAGTCCCACCAAGTTAGAGAAAGCTGTTAAACATCTCAGACGTCTTAACACAACTCCAAAAGGGTCATGCCTTAGAATTAAAAATTTTATTTCAGGTTTAGGACTAAGAGCAAAACCAAAAATGTTTGGGCCAACAAAGTACAAAACTAAGCATTCACAAGTTCATGATCCACTAACAATCTAACCACTAGAACAAGACACAACACTCTTCAGAACATGATAACAGAATCCAGAATATCTACAACATATCATCTACAACATCCAGCAACAAAAGATGACTACATGCAAACATACAGAAAAATGTGAGCAATATTTAAGACCAAAATTAGTCAGATTTTGAAATGGCAACAACAACGAAAGGACTTTAAAATATGTTATAGAATCTTTAGGACAAGTTGAATGTAATGGGTGAAGAAATTAAAAAAAAAATTAGCAGACATGAAAACTTCAAAGAAAGAACCAGAATCTAAACCTATACCCAGAAACAGTAGAAGTGGCTGGGTTAAGGCAAAGAACTCTTTAGAAATACATATGGGATGGAAGTTTTAAAACAAAACTGAGCTTCATTAAACAAAGGTGAGCCATTTTGGAGTCACTGGTACTGAGTGACTGGCTGTTATAAACAATCAGGTTTGATTCATCAGAAACATGGACAGGATGATCCTAGAATCACCCAGGTTTCAGTTTGGGCACAATCCAGATGGCATTATAGAGAGGTGCAAGCAAAGAAGAACACAGCGGCTTCTCTGAGCTGGGTATGCAGCGGTCAGAGACCAGGGCTATTGGAGTAGCTGGAATTTCTAAGGCAGAAAGCCAGAGTAAAGGCAGCAGATCAGAGAAGTTCTTTTAATTTGCACAGGAGTGACCTTAAGACTTTGGTCAAATACTGAGATGCATATGAGCAGAGTAAGACTCCAAAGTTTGGCAGAGAAAACTCGCTTAGGAGTTGTCAGCTGAACAGAGGGTCCAGAGTTGCACAGTTCTAGGAGTTGTAGCAGTTGTAACTATGCAGAGTAGAGTCCTGATGAACAAACTGAGCTAAAGAGGCTCCATCCAAGGAGCAAGATTGCTCTAGCTCTCAACAACGGTCTATAATAAACCTACCCTAAAACAAAGATTAAAAGTAAGTTTTGAGAGAAGTAAGCCATTCCATCAACAAATTAAATGCCGACTCATTGAAACTCAATTCTCTCTGTAGGAAGATTATAAAATTCAGACCTTCAACAACATAGCATCAAGATTATCTAGCATATAAATGAGAAAAACTGGACCTAACAAGCAGCAGGAGGGGCCAGTTGATGGTGCAGTGGTAAAATGAAGCACTCTGAAAGGCAATTCTACATGGGAAATTTTCTAGTGCAAGTCTGGAGACCTCCCTGATTATGCTGGGCACATGTTTGCCTGTAACCCAGGGATGGCTGAAGGCTAGGGGTGAATTGCAGCATCAAGACTGTCATGGGTATTCTCTCTCTCTCTCTCTCTCTCTCAGATCAACCGTATAAGAAATTTCTTTCTATTAAAGAGAAATAGTTCCGGGAACCAGCAGTTAGCGTAATGGCTATGTCGCTGGACTCCCACGTAGTCGACCGCGGTTCACGTCCTGGACCCGGTGGCTTAAAACTCACGCCGAGTACGTGTGCGTGCGTGCCCAAGATCCCGAGAGGAGAATGGAGGAGAAGGGATTGCAGCGTGACCATCCCCCCTGGGGGGTGATTTCTTGCTTTCTATCTCTATGTCTCTGTCTGTCTGGTGAGCGCACGCGCTCTATAGTGAAAAATCTCTCCAAAAAAAAAGAAAAGAGAAATAGTTCCAACGGAAATTTAGATCTCTAGGTAGAAAAAATGAGTCCCAGGAATAGCAAGTATATAAATACAAAAGATTATTTTTTAACCTTTTTTCTTTTGTTTTTGTTTTAATTGTTTATCTTTTGTTTTTCTTTTTGTGATGGGACATCTCTGCATGCACTCCCTGGAGAAAGGAAGAGAGAGAGAAGGTGGGAAATCACCTCCCAAAGGGGATGGCCACACTACAATCCCTCCTCCATCCTCATCTCAAGATTTTGGGAGTGAATACACACATCTGGCATGATTTTCAAGCTACTGGGTCTGGGACTCAAACCACAGTCACCACATATGGAAGTCCAGCACCTTAACCACCATGCCCCCTGCTGGCTCCAATTTTATTATATATGTATTTTTTAACATTCTTTAATTGACTGAAGTAAAAGTCAATGCACAGCTTAGAATATATGCAAAAGTAGAATTCTTGTCATCAACAGACAAAAGATAGGAGGGATTTAAATGGGATAACACAGTTGTAAAAACCTTACATCGTACGTGAAGGATATAATAGTGATTTGTGGTAATGGTAAATACTTGTAATTTAAGGAGACCTATTGTAATCTCTAAAAAAGTCACAACAAGAATTATCATTATTTTAGAGGTTTTTGTTATAGGGTATATATGCTCACCAGAGAAAGAGGGAGTAAGAGAAACAGTGAGAGAGAAAGTGAGAAATACCCCCTCCGGGAGGGATGGCCAGGCTGCAATCCCTGCTCCTTCATTCTCTTCCTGGGATCTTGGGCACACATGCATATGCATCCAGCATGCATTTCAATTCATCAGGTCCAGGACTCGAACAATAGTCGGCCATGTGGGAGTCCAAGCGATGTAACCCCTATGCTATCTGCTGGACACTACAATAAAAATTACTTAAAGAATTACATCTAAAAAGCCTATAGAAGAAATGGAATTCCAATAGAAATAACAACTCGATTGGCCTAAAAAGAATAAACAAAGGAGCAAAAAACAGAGAAGCAATATTGAAAACAAGCAAGAAGAAAACAAACTTAAACATGACCAGAGAAATAATCACACTGAATATGAGTTGAGCAAATACTGTGATTAAAAAGCAGACTAGCTACAAAAATAAAACCTAGCTATACTCTGTAATGGATGCTCTTTAAACATGAAGTGATAGATAGGCTGAAAGCTAAACTATGCAAAAAAAATCTGTTACGCAAAATCTCAACATTGTGACCAATACTATTGTTTACCAATTCAGAACTCATTCTCATTTTCTTTATTGTTTGTTTAACTTTGCTAAAGAAGCTAGGAATGCAAACTATTCAGTTTCCTTCCCTCCTTTACAGCTAGAGATGGCTATAAGAGGGGATTTTTTTTTTTTAAGTTCAAGAAAAAATTAAAACATGATTTTATTTTTGAGCAAAAAATAGTTGAAATCCATGCATGGTTTTTCATAAGATACATTTTCCATGAACTTTGAAAACCCAACATAATACCTAATTCTGGGATACAAGATGTGAAAGGAAATATCCTGGAACTGTATCAACTTTCCTGACAAATGGAGAAAATATATATATATTGGGTCACCGGGAAAGCCACGATGCATTTTTGCATAGAAAAATATGTCATGGCTTTTCCTGATTATAAAAGACATAAATATATTTCATCTTTTGTCTCCCCTGTCTCTATTTTGATTGTAAATGTGGTAAGTGGTGCTACAGAATCCCGCTCGTGGCATGAGAAGAAAGCCCGAGCCTTGGGACCAGCAGGTGGTGTGGTGGCTATGGCACTGATTCCCACGTGGCCGATCGTGGTTTGAGTCCTGGACCTGATGGCTTGCTTTCTCTCTCTCTCTCTCTCTATCTCTCTCTCTCTCTCCGGTGAATGCATGTGCCCTATAGCAAATTAAAATAATAATAATAATAATACGTAATTCTTTAAACAAAAGAAAAAAAGAAGAAGAAGAAAGAAAGGTCAAGCCTCTGACAAAGACGTTGGCTAGTATATTACAGAGCAGCTTAATAAATACTTCAAGCCTCTTATATGTGAGGAAAATATATCTCAATTTGGTTTACGCAATATCAGGTAGGTATTTTATGTTTTGCTTCTTCAAAAGGCATTCCAACGGGGTACAATTTAAATAGACATGAAAGAGAATTTTCTTGAACCTTTATCTGTGTGTGATAAGCCTGGTATCACGTTACCCAGCCTTGCCTTACACTCAGAAAGTCTATTTTCACAAAATGTTAGTTCTCTGGAGAACAAAAAAAACCTTACTCTCATAAATGATCTGTCTGCCTCCTGAAAGCACTATTACGTCATACAACAGAAAAGGATGGGGAGAGAAGGTTCTAGAGTGAGCGCTTCTTCAAAGTGTCCCGTCACGTACCTTTGGCTTTTGTTCTGTGGCTGCTTCTCTTCCTTCTCTGCTCCTCCTGTCTCCACCTCTAACTCTGTTTCTATCTTTCTTCATCTCCACTTCCACCTCCATTTCTCTCTCTCCCCATCTTCACCCTCACATGCAAACACTGGGAACTTACAGACTATGGAATTCGGATCTATTACTTCTCAATTTCTTTGAAGCCACTTATCGCCTAATTGTTAAGAATCAGAGCCATCTGCAAGGTACACCAAACAGGGTCAAGATATAACTACTGTTTGGAATCGTTTTCTTCACTAAGCACAGACAAATAGCTAGAAATATTTACTGGTGAGGTAGAAGACTTTCATCCTAGTATTATATTAACATTCTTATTCTCTGAGAGCTTATTCATGTATTAAAAATGCATTGAGGTCTGACCCTGTAGCCTGGTGGGGAAGGGAGCTGGGTCCCATATGGCTAGCCACGGTTTGAATCCTAGCCTCTACAGCTTGAGAAACATGCCTGGAGACTGTACATGCAGGCCCCAAATCCCAACAGGATGGAGAAATAAAGGAGAAGGGATTGCAGCATGATCATGCCCCACAGGGAGGAGAGGGGGGTGCCTTCTCCCTCTCTCTTTTCTTTTCTCTCTCTCTGGTGATCACACACACCCTCTGGTCATTAAAGGAAAATGAAAAGCAGAAATAAAATTAACTTACAAAAAGAATCAGTATTATACTTGTCACCTACAAAACCAGGTGTCATTAACAATGAAACGATGACTTCAAAGTGCTGAAGTTCAAATAGTTTGAACCCATTTTTAAAGTGTTAAAAAGTAATGTTATATTTTTAATATGCTAGCTCCACTGTGGCTATTTCGAAGGAATTATCTTTACCTCTTCATCTTTCAGAAATACATCTAGGAATATTTGCTATTTACAAATGAAATTATGTGGTGGTCTGAGATGTGCTTTGAAATGGCCCAGCGTAGGGACATGAGGAAGAAGGAAGAGTGAGTTAGATAAAACAACAGTAGCTGGGAGATACTTACAAAGGATTGTTTAAAATTTTTCTATGATAAATAATTAAAACAGTTCATGGTAATTAAATTTAGAATAGTAAAATAAAGACTTTTTTTAGAAATATAGATACTCATAGAATTTGCTGACCCAATAATTTAGTTTTAAAAAGGAAGGCAGACTCTACCAAATTAAAAACGGAAGAATAAAGGAAGAAAAGGGAAGGAGAAGAGATAAAGAAAGAAGGGAAAAAAGGAAAAAAGAAAAGAGGAAAGGGATTAAAAAAAGCGAGCAGAGAGAAATAAGAAAAAAATAAAGGAAAACATAATAATATGTAAAATCCATTCATTTTCTTTTTTTTTTTTTTTCAAAGATTCCTAAGTTAAAATAAACAACAATAGGGGCCAGCAGGTGGCGTAGTGATTAAGCCTGGACTCCCACATAACTCACCATGGTTCGAGTTCCAGACCTGGCAGCTTGAAAACCACACTGGGCACGTATGTGGATGTGTATGCCCAGAATCCCAGAAGAATGGAGAAGAGGAGATTGTGGCATGGCCATCTTCTCCGGGGCGGGGGGCAGTAATTTCTCACTTTCCCTCTCATTGTCTGTCTCTCTCCAGAGATTGCATGTGCCCTATGGCAAAAATCTTACAACAACCACCCACAACCAAATATGTGTGTGTG
>NW_006160005.1:3655559-3685897 GCF_000334495.1 Tupaia belangeri chinensis | reverse complement strand
GGAACTATTAAATAACAGACAATACAAAGTGAAAAAATAAATAAATAAAGGCATCAAAGTCCCACTGTGATGGTGCAAGAGGGAGGGCAGAGTTGCTCAGTGGCTAAGGCCTCACAGGAGGCCCAGGCTCAGATCTTAGCCCGACCGAAACAAACCAGGCAAGTCTGGTGTGCAACTGTGGTCCTAGCTAACTGGGAGGTGGGGGTGAGAGTATGGGAACATGGAGACCCTGTCAAAATTCTCTCCCCCCACCCCATGAAAAATAAACAGAAACGCGTTTTGGTAAAAGCTATAAACCAAAGTAATAGCAGTCTGAATATTTTTTTTCAACTCAGTGTTTTTACTTTTACATTTTTTTATTTTTACATTTAACACATGATGTGTATCTAAAACATCATGGTGTACTCGAAAAATATCGAGAATTCTTCTTTTTTTACTTTTTTTTTAAGGAATGACTTAGCCCAACATAAAGATCAATAAAATACAATAGAGAAACACTTAAAGCAAAATTGAAAGAAATAAAAGAGGGTTTGGGGCCAGCCGGTGGTGTGGTGGGTCACACCTGGACACGGCCAACAGAGTTCGAGGTCTGGGCCTGGAGGCTTGAGAAACACCAAGCACATGTGCATTCATGCCCAAAGTCCCCAAAGGGGAATGGAGCACAAGGGATTGTGGCATGGCCATCCCCCCTGGGAGTAATCTCTCACTTTCCCTCTCTCTGTCTCTCTCTGGAGAGTACATGCATCCTATAGCAACCCCCCCCCAAAAAAAAAGAGCTTGACAGAACCAAAATTATGGCAAAAGACATAACTATTTCACTAGGATTTTAAAAACATGGCGCAGGAAAAATATGCAGGTGATATAAATGATACACGATCAAACTTACAAAACGGATAGACAGCCAAACATTCAGTACATGCTTCGCAGAAATCCATAAGGCATTTAGAAAAATGGGTCACTAAATCACAAAACAAATGCTCAATAAAACTCAAAATAGAGATCACACAAGGAATTCCATCTTTAAATCAAAATTATATACTAATGAGCAATGGCCAAAATAATGACCATCTGGAAAATTTTCAAACACAATGTAAAAATTATTATAATTTTTGGGTAAAGTAAATTTAATCTTAAATTACACCTCATTTAATAGAGAGTTTTTAATACCAGAGAGACACATGTATGTGCAAGAGACAGAGACAAAACAAGCACTCCCCACTGGGGCCTGGTCATGACTCAACCCTTTTTCCTCTAGTTCTCCATCCCATCAGGATCCTCGTACATGTAGACATGTTTTCTGAGCCAGGGCTAAGACTAGAACTCAAGATGACTAGGTGGTACCCAGCTTCCTCTATACAGCACTTCACGGTTCTACCGCTAGCCCCAGAAGATAATTTTAAGGAGCATGCTATACTATATTTTAAAGTCTAGGAGATCAGTCAAAGTCTTATTTAGTAGAAAAATTATAACTTTAGATATGTTTGTAAAAAAAAAAAAGAAAAGAAAAAAGAAAAAGAATGAACAAAACCAAATAAACTTTAATAAAACTGAAAGAGGGAATTAATATAAACACAAGTAGAAAGTAATTGAATACAAATAAACAGACCCAGTAATCAAATGCAAACCTAAGTTATTGAAAACCCCAATAAACAAAAGGGGATAGAGATAAAGAAAGTAAATTCACACGACATTGGGGATGGCAGAGGAGAAATCACAAGAGCTACGAGGAAAACTTTACAACTAATTTCCCAAAAGCACTGTGTTCCCAGGGCCAGCAGATAACGTAGTGCTTACGCTGCTAAATTCCCACATGGCCTACCGCAGTTCGAGTCCCAGATCTGGTGGCTTCAAATTCATGCCAGGCCCAGGTGCATGCATGACCAAGATTCTGAGAGGAGAACGGAGAAGGGATTGCAGCATCGCCATCCCCTTTGGGGGTTAATTTCTCACTTTCTCTCTCACTGTCTCTGCCTCTCTGCTGAGCACCCTAAGGCAAAAATCTCTTTAGAAAAAGCAAAACGCTGCTCAACTTTATACTAGTAAGTTTGAAAAACTAGATAAGCTAAACAAAAAACTGAGAATATAATAAAAATGAATATTTCAGTAACAATAGAATATAGTAAACAGCTAAAATGCTACTTTACTCAAAATTTGCCATACCCATATCATTTGATGACAGTTTATCCCAATTTTAAATAACACATAATTTCTTTATTACTTAAACCACTTCAGAATATAAAAAGATAAAGAAAAAAATCCTTTCTTTGAGTCTAAGTAATAAAGTGTCTTATAATGAAAACAAGAGAGGTGTGAGAACTATGTTTTGTTTCTCTTACCAAAACTAAACAAGACTATTAGGAAAAGAAAAATTCTAAAAAAAGTTATTTATAAATTCTGATACAAAAACTCTAAGCAAAATGTTACCAAACAAAATCTCAGCTTAATAATGCATCGGAGCATCGAGGCCAAGGTGAATTTATTCCAGGAACACGGGGAAAAGTTGATCTGTACAAAATCAAAATATGTTTTATAATTCAAATATTATAAAGAAGAAAAATCATATGATCATCACCCTAAGTGCAAAAGAAGCATGTTTTTTCCTTTTTTTTTTTTTTTTTTTTTTTGCCAGAGGGTGTGTGTGAGATGGAAGAGAAAAACAGAGAAGAAGAGAGAGAGAGAGAGATAAAGCGAGAAAGTATCCCCCATGGGGAATGGTCATGCCACAATCCCTACTCCATCTCTACCTCTGGGATTTGGGGCATGTGCTCCATCCACCTGGTGTGTTTTTCTTTTTTTAATTTTTATTTATTCATTCATTTATTTTCATTTGACCAGAGAGAAACATACGGAGAGAGAAAGAGAAGGAAAGCAAGCCACTAGGTCCAGGACTCAAATCGTGGTCAGCCATGTGGGAGTGTTCAGCGTCTTAACTACCATGCCATCTGCTGGTCCCCCTGGTATGTTTTTCAAACCTCCAGGCCTGGGATTCAAACTACATAGTCAGCCATGTAGAATTCAGCTGCCTTAATTACCAGGCTACAGGCTGGCCCTGAACAAAGTCATTTTTTAAAAAAACTCATTTCTCAAGAAGTCTTTTTTTTTTGGAGAGGTTTTCGCTATAGGGCGCGTGTGCTCGCCAGACAGACAAGAGAGAGACATACAGACAGAAAGCGAGAAATCACCCCCTAGGGGGGATGGTCACGCTGCAATCGCTTCTCTTCCATTCTCCTCTCGGGATCTTGGGCACGCACACACACGCGCCCGGCCTGAGATTTAAGCCACGAGGTCCGAGACGCGAACTGCGGTCGACTACATTGGGAGTCCAGCGACACAGCCATTACGCTAACTGCTGGTTCCCAAGAAGTCATTTTATTAACCTAAGAGGTATTTTTCTTAGTCAAAGTTCATTTTTTTTTTTTTTGAGAGATTTTCACTGTAGGGCGCGTGCGCTCGCCAGACAGACAGAGAGAGACATAGAGACAGAAAGCGAGAAATCACCCCCCAGGGGGGATGGTCACGCCGCAATCCCTTCTCCTCCATTCTCCTCTCGGGATCTTGGGCACGCACGCACACGCGCCTGGCGTGAGTTTTAAGCCACCAGGTCCGGGACTCGAACCGCGGTCGACTACGTGGGAGTCCAGCCACATAGCCATTACGCTAACTGCTGGTTCCCAAAGTTCATTTTTTAATAACCTAAAAAGGTTAACAATGACAAATCCCAAAAGACATTTCTGTAAGTAGTTCTTATTACCACTGTAATTATTTATTTTTAAGGAGATCACAATCAATGATATAAGGAGAACAAAATGAAAAATTAATATTGAAATAGAAGAGGCATAACTGCTATTATTTGTGCATGAGGTGATAGTTTGCTTATAAAAGCCAAGGCAATCAACTGAACCACTATTAAAACTACTAGCAAAATTCATTAAGTGACCAGATAGAAAAACACACAAAAATCAGTAAGTTTCCCACACACTGGAAAAATTCAATAAAAAATAACTCCATTTGTTTAATTAGAAAAATGATAAAACCCTTTGTAATAAACATAAGACAAGTTAACAGGACTCCATCCTACAAACTATGATAACTTTGCTAAAGGGGATAGAAAAGGAAATGTCTGAATAACTAAAAAGACATTACTGAATAGGAAAACTCAAGATGTTTAAGATATGAATTCTCCCCAAATCAAGCCTTGAATTCAATTTAACTCCTTTTAAAAATCACTGACATTTTTTAAATGAAACTCGAACAAGCCAATTTCAGAAGTCATACAAAGAAGTGAATTCACATGAACAACTGGCAATATTTTGTAAAAGAGTCTAATAAGAAGAGATTGGCTTTTCCAGACATCAAAATGTACTATAAAGCTCCAATAAACAAACAAAAAAAAGGAATGATTTAGAAGTACACGGTAAAAATATACATAAAACTTAATTTACTATCTTATTTACAGTACTTTCTAGATTCATTTTCAAATCTAAGGGTTCTTTAACAACCTAAATATTGAAAGAAAAAATATGAAAAGACGCTTTATAAATAGACAAGTTCTTTTAAATATGACAAGGATGTTCAGCACCAATAAAAGAAAAGATGGACAATTCCAACTTGATGAAAATTTAAAGCTTTGATCATTTAAATCATGAAATAGGTTATAACTAACTAGGGGACAACTCACATATATGCATGTTATATACAAACATATATGCTATATAAACATGCTGTACAAAAACATGTGCAATGTGTTATAAAAACATGTTTGTAACATAACATACATTATATAAAAATATACACATACACACACACTTTAGTGTATCAATTACCCAAAGGATAGCTAAAAAATAATAAGGAAGGAGTCAGCAGTCTGCCATTTTGGTCCATAGGACTGTCCATTACCATGGAGCAGAGTTCGATTTGAATGGTGCCTCCTAGAGTTGTTCACTAGAATTAGCATCACTGACAGAGCCTATTCACTGACTCCCAGGTTCTTCTCTTGCCCCTCTTTATTCTCTGCACAAGGGAGAATTTTATATTTCTGTTTTCAATAGGATTACATCAATTGGGAACATAAAACACTTCGGTAGCTGATCAGTCATTTAGAATAATGTGCAATCCCTCTCCAAGCTGTGCAAGGCCCTGTGTGGTCTGGTTGTCCTCATTCTCCCTCGTTTGGTCCCATTCACCTCTCCTTCCTCCTTACTGTGCACTGTGGCCTAGCTGGGCTTTACAAATCTCCCAGAATTTGAAGGAATTTGGTAAAGATTGTTGCTGCTGCTTGGAAAGCTAATCAGTACCACCTCGCACTCCAGTCTTCAGCTCATACTTGTGGCCTGGTTGGCCCCTTCACACCTGTGACATCTCAGATTAAATGCCACCTCCCAGAGAGGCCTTCCCCAAATATAATATCTGACCGAGGTGTCCTTTTACTTTCTAGCTTAGCTACCTGGTTGTAACCTTTGCAGTTTGTTTCTGACTTACGATCATTTCATCTGTTTGATTATGGTACTTATTTCTGATTATCTTACTTCTATAAGACAGACTTTATTAAGGTGGAGAATAAGATCTGTCTCATTCACTTTGGTATCCCTAAAAATTAGGGGAAAGCAGAAGGCGCTCAACTGAAATGCTGAATTGAAAAATAGGAAGGCAGTAATACAAATAAGCTATTCATAGAAGAAATGCCAATAGTACTGAACATATAAAAAGAAATGCAAACTTGGGACCAGCAGCTGACATAATGGCTATGTCGCTGGACTCCCATGTAGTTGACTGTGGTTCGAGTCCCAAACCCAATGGGCATATGTGCATGCGTGCCCAAAATCCTGAGAGGAGAATGGAGGAGAAGGGATTGCAGCATGACTAGCCCCCGTGGGCGGTGATTTCTCACTTTCTGTCTCTGTCTCTCTCTGTCTCTCCAGCAAGTGCACACATCCTATACCAAAAATCTCTTTTAGAAAAAGGTGGTAGAGGAGTAGTTTTTAAATTTATATATCCATAAATAGTGTGCATTTCCAAAATAGTAGTAGATAATCCTTTTCAAAAAAAATAAAAAATAAAATGTTAGCTCTTGGAATAAAGAGGTTATGAAATTGTAATGACAGACTATTTAAAAATTATGACAATGACAGCAATACATAGCAAAAATTATGGAATGTGGCAAAAGCTGTTAGAAGAGGGAAATCATAGCTTTCTCTAACTTCATCATTAAATAAAAAGCATGATATTAAGTTGAGTAAGCTCTCGAGTCAGTAAACTGAGATTCAGGAAACCAAGAGAAAAGGGTTAACGAGTAAAAGCAGCAATTGATAATTTTAATAAACACAAACAGTATTGAACTAGATTGAATTATAAAAAAATAAGTAAAATTATATAATTTCTGGCACATTTCATTAATAAAAGAAATGATCTATCTACCAATGAAAAAGGGAAAATAACTAAAAATGAAGACCAAAATTTATGATAGTGATAGACTTAAAAATGCCAATAAAATGTGTATGTTATTTTTTTAATGTAATTTATGAAACGAAAAAAAGAGAAGGACCCGGTGGTGGTAGTCACACAATGCTCTGCAGGGCATGGGAAGTTTCCAGGTTCACAGCAGAGAACTCCCTTAACATACTAAGCACATATGCCCATGATCTAGGTCTGCTCAAAGCTAGAGGTAGAGCTCAACGTGAGGACCCTCACAGAGGTGCACATCTCTCTATTTCTCTCACTCATGGAAGAAATAAATCAGATCATATTTTAAATGAAAATTTTAAAATCAAACAGGCTATTGATTATAAAAAAATTTAAATTTTCCAAATTTGTCCCCAAAAATGATCTTTTGAAACTTCAAGGAATGCTTCATACTTATGCTTCTTAAAAATCTTCAAAAAAGAAAAAAAAAAAAAAACATCCTGGGACCAGCAGTTGGCATAATGGCTATGTCACTGGACTCCCATGTAGTCGACTGCGGTTCGTGTCCCAAACCCAGTGGCTTAAACTCATGTTGAGCACGTGTATGTGCATGCCCAAGATCCTGAGAGGAGAATGGAAGAGAAGGGATTGCAGTGTGGCCATCCCCCCTTGGGGGGTGATTTCTTGCTTTCTATCTTTCTGTTTCTCTCTGTCTTTCTGGCGAGTGCATGTGCCTTATATCAAAAACCTCTAAAAAAAAAAAAAGGAAAGAAAGAAGAAAAAAGAAAAAAATAATCCTAAGTCTCTTGACATATTTTGGAATTCAGCACGTTACAGTGTATTCTGCTAGTATAACCATCCATGACTCTAAGACCTGATACCATCACATATTAACAGGAAAAAAAGAAAAAAACAAACAAAAAAACTCTTATGGTGCAAAAAGTTTCCAAAGAAAATATGTATTCTTTTCTGTACTCAAAGCAGCCAGAGGTGATCTTTTCGAAGTTCAAATATGATCATGACTCTTCCTTGTTCCTGGACCTCCTAGAGCTTCCCATTTCACTTACAGCTAAGTCTAGAGCTTTCCTATGGTCCATGAGGACTTCATGACTGGCTCTAGTGACCTCTCTTCTTCCTTCTCCCCATTGTCCTTCTTTCCAGCCATTTTGGACTCTTCTCTCTCCCTCCAATAACCTAACTGTAGTCCAGTCTCAGAGTTTTGTACTCTCTGCCTTTGCCTTCCTAGCCACCCTACTTAGGTAGCAATTCTGGTCATCCTAGATCCCCTTATCGGCGCTATTTTTCCTCATATAATTTGCCATTATGTGAAGTTATATTGATCATGTGGGTATCTATTTACTGTCCATTTTCCTGAGCTGGCAGCAGGTTCAGGACAAGTACACAGACTTCATTTTGCTCACTCTTTTGGTCTCCAGTTCGAAAGCAGCCCCTGGCACACACTATCGTTATGTGAAGTTACGTTATGGATTTGAATATTTATTTACCTCCTTGAGTCAAGGGAAACTTCGCAAGGGTGCAGATGTTATGGAAATAGTATGCATGATGGTGACTGCTAGCTGTCCTTCACGATCCAGTCTTCCATCGGAGAACTGCTGTCTGACACACAGGTGGCCAGACAAACTCCATTCCTCAGCCTCCCAGAAGGATGAATAAGATTACTGTGTGCCACTTCTGGGCTGAAACCTGAAAAATTGGGGACCTGCCTCCTTCTTACTTTCCTCTTTCTATAAACTGGAGCATTGACGTTGGAGACCAGCTTTGGCCATGCAGATGGGAACAACATCTCACTGTGTCTGAGTAAACACATAAACAAATTCCTTTGCCTGACACTTCTATTCTAGATTTGGAAATGGGAATAATAAACCCAAAACCAAGACAAACAATAGGAATCTCTACATGAAGACTCTTAGAAGAGGAGCGAGCACCATTGTAAAGTAAATTAAGAAAGTCTTCAGAAGAAACCTTCAGAGGAAGCGAGGACAAAGCAAATGCTTGCACAGGGATTACCTGTGCACTTGATTTAATGAAGAGCTAATGTTATTGACAAACCATTCTGTAAATTATTGATGACGCTTTGGAGTATAGCCACTTAACAGAATTCAGTTATCACTCACAGGAGGGTAAAAATCTCACATCAGAAGTTAAAACATGAACGCATCAGAGAGTGAGAACTTGAACAAAAAACAAAAAGAGAAAGAAACTAAGGAACGACTCAGGCATCTTCCTGCCTTCAGAAGAAGAAACACAGCAGACAGGCCACTAATAAGATGGGCCCCAGGCAGATGCAATAAAGGGTCAGCATGAAAAACAGTCAAATTAATCAACTGAAGTTATCACCGAGACTGTCTTAATCTATTTTCCTGTGGTTAACAACTAAATACCACAAACTGAGTAATTTATAAAGAATAGAGGTTTATTCAGTTCATGGTTCTAAAGGTCCAAGGTCAAAAGGCTGCAACTGGTGAGAACCTTCTTGCTAGCAGGCATTCTCTGCAGAGTCCCTGGGTAGCACAAGACATAACATGGCAAATGGGCAAGGGTAGGTGTTAGTTCTGGCCCCTCTTCTTCATCTTATCCAGTCGGGGGAAGCGAAAAACCTTATATAATCCTAGTTACCTCTCAAAGGCCCTATCTTTTTTTTTTTTCTTTATTTTCTTTCTTCCCTTTTAAAAAATTTATTATTATTATTTGTTAGAGAGTGCATGCACTAACAAGAGAGAGATGGGCAGCAAACTGAGAAAGCAACTCCCCACTGCAGGGGGGAGGGTTGGGGTGAAGAATGCCCACACTACAATTCCTTCTCCTCCATTCTCTTTTCAGGATTTTGTACACGCATGGTACACATGCCCAGTGTGTTTCTCAAGCCAATGGGTCTAGGACTCAATTGCACTGTAGGCCACGTGGGATAGTCACTCCAACCACCACACCAGCAACTGGCCCCAAAGACCCACTTTTTTAATATAGATTTTTGCCATAGAGCTCATACGCTCGCCAGAGAGAGACATCCCTCAAAGGGATAGCCATTCCACAATCCCTTCTCCTCCATTTTCCTCTTGGGATTCTAGGACATATGCACACACACCTGTATGATTTTCAAACCTCTGGATCCAGGACTCGAACCGTGGTCAGTCATGTGGAAGTCCAGGGCCTTAACCATCACACTACCTGTTGGTCCCAAGGCCAACATCATAATTGAATTGTTTCTACCCTCTTAATACCATCACAATAGCAACCAAATTTCTATCCATGAATTCTTGGGGGACACATTTAAAGGATAGCACAGAACAAGTTGCAATTAGATTTAACTAGCATCTTATTATCCCTGAAGGATGAAGTCCAGTTCTGTATAATTTCCCCGATCAAACACTTGCTTCAAAAATGTCCATGTAGATGATTCAAGCTCCACCAGCAGAGACCCATCTTCGGAAGTTTAGTGTCAGGTGTTAGTATAAAATCGATATCATACACGTTTACTGAACTCATTTGTCACTGTGCCTTCAGGTCCCACTCTGAAAGGTTACTTGTTCTCCCCTTTACATAACAAAGCACTCTCTTTACAGCTGTTGCCAGCATGAAAGTCACTAGGCCAGGAGAGATTCCCCTGTGGATACTTACCAAACAGAATTCACGAACTCACTGCAGCCTGAGCCCTGGGCAAAGATCAGCCATGAGATCACAGAGTTTCTTTATTAAAGAACAAATCATGCTGGACCAATTCGATTGCTTTTTGGATCAGCTGTGAAATGAGGGGGCTTAGTGAACACAGCCAAGCACAGTATCTGGGGTGTTCAGTGAGTTATTTAATGAAGCGTTCTGGAAATTATACTTGGAAGCTTAAGATGTTTGGCCTCAGGTAGAGAGAGGATGAGAAAGCTCCCTTGGTCCCTTTGGATGAAGAAAGGAGAAAACCCTGCACCTGCCATTTGCAGGAAAAGTCAATTTCCTGCATCTGTGTACATATAGGCAGTTGGGAGGAAGAGCTGGGCAGAGACAGATGTTTGTGTGTTTAGGGAGCTGGAACCACGCTGATGGAATTCCAGCATCTCTGCCCACTGCATGGCCTGCCTCTTAAACAAGAACTGCAAAAAGTCTAAACACTGGGTGTAATTCAAGGCAGATGGTTCCTCCCTCTGGACTTTGGGTTCCTCATCTGTAAAATTAGAGGTTGGACTAGGATTCCTAGGAGCCCTTTAACCCTGCCCTTCCAACCTAGGCATCACTAAATTTTAGTTTGGTGTCCCGGTGTCTCCTTTACCCTATCGGGACATCATCAAACATCAAACTTCGCTATATTATTTGAAGGTGGCCCTTTTGCTAGGATACTATGCTTGTTGATATTAAATATTTTATAGTGATTTTACCTTAAACATTGTCATTCATTAAATGAAAGGTTGGACTAGTATTTCTAATAATAATTTTGGTTATTCAGAATCTTCTTACCATATTTTCCTTCATAGCAAGTGCCATTATGTGATGCTATAATATAAATTTGAGTATTAATTTCCCTTGTCAAGTCAAGGGAAACATCATGAAGGCACCAATTTTATGCAAATGAAAATGCGTAATAGAGACTGAGAGTTGTCCATCATTATCCATTCTCCCATCTCCCACAGCAGAAGAACTACAGCCTGACACACAGGTGGCCAGGCATACTCTATGTCCCAGTCTTCCTAGCTATTAGGTATGATCATGTACCTAGGAAATCACCCAAGAAGGATGAATGAGACTTCTGAGTGTTACTTGTAGGCTGAAGCCTGAAAAACAGGAGACCTGCCTCCTCTCGCTTACTTTCCTCTTCTTATAAGCTGGATAACTGACCCTGGGGCCCAGCTCTGACAGTGCAGAATAAAGACAGTGACTTAATGAAGGCAGAGAAACAATACAGAGAAGGAAGTTGGGTCTCCACAACATTCCACAGAGCAAAGCTACATGCCAAATGACACTTCAACAGCTGTGTGAACAGCAATTATCTTATTGGAACCACTGCATTTTGTGATCTCTTTATTAGAGCAGCTTAGACTCTAACTCACACAGAAAGCACAGTATTAAATATACGGCACGATCTTAAAGGTTATTTTGCAAACAGATATAGAAGAAAATAAATTTTTTCCACTGAGGGGCACATAGGGTTACAAAAGCCATCTGTCTCCACACCCTGGATATCAGGAGATAGGCTGTTTTCCTCAGTCTTTTTATTTTTTTTAAAGGCCTGCTAAGACTTCTCACACAAAACTATGTACCTCTGGCAAAGATCAGCCTAAAGATGCTGCCTTCCCTTCCAACCAACCTTTATGCTTTTAAATGACCTCAAGTCAGCCACCACTAAAATGAACAGGGAATAATTCTAAATAGACAAGTGGGGTTACATCAGGTTAAAAAGCTTCTGCCCAACAAAAGAAACAAAATTAGAGCAAAGAGACAACCCTCAGAATGGGAGAACATATTTGCAAACTCCCTTTGATAAAGGATTGATAACCAAAATATGCAGGGAACTCAAGCAACTTACCTGTAAAGAAATAAACAATTCAATTAAAAGATGGCAAACGAGCTGAACAGATAACTCTCTAAGGAAGACGTACAAACAGCCAAAAAGCATATGAAAAAACTGCTCAATATCCCTTATCATAAGGGAGATGCAAATTGAAACCACAATGAGATACCACCTAACCCCAGTCAGAATGTCTAAAATTAAAAATAACAAAGAATGATAAGTGCTGGAGAGATATGGTGAAAAGGGAGTTTTCCTACATTGTTGGTGGGAATGTAAATTAGTACAACCACTATGGAGAACAACATAGAGTTTGCTCAAAAACTTACAATGAGAACTACCATATGATCCAGCAAATCTACTTCTGAGATCTATCTGAAGGGTAGGAAAATACACTCCGATGGAAAAACACTTGCACATCCATGTTTATTGTGGCATTACTAACAATTGCTAAGACATGGAACCAAACTAAATGTCCAAGAACGGATAATGGATTGAAAAAAGTGTGGTATATATACATTATGGAATATTACTCAGACATAGAAAATGAGACCCTGGCATTTGATGGATAGTGGATAAATATGGAAGATTTTTTTTAGAGGTTTTTGCTATAGAGCATGTGCACTTGTCAAAGAGAGAGACAAAAACAGTGAAAGGGAAAGTGAGAAATCAACCCCCAGGGAATTCCTTCTCCTCCGTTCTCTTCCTGGGATCTTGGGCATTATGATTTTTCAAGTCACTGGGTCCGGGACTTGAACCACATGGTCGGTCACATGGGAGTCCATCAACATAACCTCTACACCATGTGCTGACCCCAAATATGGAAAATATAATGCTAAATGAAGCAAGTCAGACTATTAAAGACAGGCATTGTATGTCCCCATTTGATATATACTGAATATCTGCACTCCATGGCAGAAACTGAAAGATTAGAAGATATAAAAACATGGAGAGTAACTGTGGATACTAAAGCAGTGTGGGAGGAGGGTGGGAAGTGGGGGAGAGTAAGAGGGAGGAAATCAAGGGGGAAAAAAGAAGCAAAACATTGAAGGGGCACCAAAAAATGGAAAATTAACTATAGATGATAATGTGCATGGTAATAACTGACTGTACTAATATACAGCGTATTCACGCTAGGAAAACTCATGTTGTATGTTGTAATGATATACAGTGATTAAATGTAAAACTAATTACAATAAAACATTTTAAAAATTATATAAAGAAATAAATAGATAATAGGTATAGAGGCAAAGGAGAAAAGGATAAAGCAGACTTAAAAACTACATCTAGAAGGGAGGCCAACAGGTGGCGTAGTGGTTATGGGGCTAGATTCCCACATGGTCGACCACAGTTTGAGTCCTGAAGCTAGCAACTTAAAACTCACACTGAATGTGTGTGCATGTGTGTGCATGTCCAAAAAATCTCAAGAGGAGAATGGAGAAGAAGGGACTGTGGAGTGGCCATCTGTCCTGGGGGTGGTTTCTCATTTTGTCTCTTTTGTGTCTCCTGCGAATGCATGCACCCTATAGAAAAAAAAATAGACTATATCTAAGAAAGACACTGAGTATGGTTACTGGGACATGGAGCTTACCGAAAGTAAGAAGACCAGAAGCTTACTAAGTAGTTTGTATAGTTTGTAGGGATTTATTGGCAGAGATAGACTAGACTAGGTCTGAAAAAAACCTGTGACCATTCTATGCTAAAAACAATGACAGGAGGTCGGCAGAGTAGTATGGTTGATTAAAGGCACTGGACTCCCACATGGTCAACCATGGTTCGAGTCCGGACCTGGCGGCTTGTTTCCTCACTCTCCCTTTCTCTCTCGCTGTCTCTGCCCGGTCAAATTAAAAAATAATAACAAACAGAATTAAATATATAAATAATTTTAAAAAAAAAAAAAGAGCAGGACCAGCAGATGGCGTAATGGCTACATGGCTGGACTCCCATGTAGTCGATCACAGTTCAAGTTCCGGACCTGGTGGCTTCAACTCACACCGGGTGCGTGTGTGTGCGTGCCCAGGATCCCGAGAGGAGAATGGAGGGGAAGAGATGGTGGTGCAGCTATCCCCCTGGGGGGTGATTTCTAGTTCTCTGTCTCTCTGTCTCTCTCTTTCTTTCTGGCGAGCGCACGCACCCTACAGCAAAAATTTCTCAAAAAAAAAAAAAAAAATGACAGCCCTGATCACATCCAAGAAGGAAAGAGGTTCTCGGCTCTCTAAGAGGATATGCTTGCCAATGCCCACTCAGATGGTCACAAAGGACACTGAGGAAGACCTGGGGTGGAGGAATACAATGGTCACAGAATATGGTGGCCATGGACAAGAGAGGTCTTCCCAGATACCAGACCAGCGTCTTAATCAGATAACTCTTGTACTCAAGCCAACAGATACCCATAATTTCCACCCAGCAAAATCCCCACCGCTGCTGTGGACCCACCGTATTTCATTTCTTCCTCCCTTTTCTGAGTGGAAACTGTTCTTGTGAATTTGTTAGCTCTGCTCCACAACTGTGTATTGTGTGGGGAGGCTCTGGGAGGATGGATGACAGACAGGCAGAAGGAGGAAGGGTAAAGATAAATTATTTCAGTTCCTAGACCTCTGGACCATGAGCAGATTCATCCAGACCTTCTGAAAAGAGAACTGCATAAGATCTGAAGATCCTGAGCTCTGACCCAGATGTGGTAACTGATAAGGTTTAGGGTCGATTTCCTCAGAGCACAGTGGCAGGTGTCCTGTTCACAAGAGGGGGATGCACAGTTCTCATCTGGTGTCCAGTCAAGCCAGCTGCAGAGGTGGAGACTGCCAGGTGCCCACCAGTACTGCCTTCTCTCCTTTCTCTATGGTGGTAACAAAAGAGCCTGGTTCATAGCCAGACACTTCACATGACTTCCCAGCATCTTTGTAGCTGGGTCTCCCCTCCATAATGTAGGAGGGAGTGGTGGCACCGTTCTCAGGATGGGGGACAGGAAGCAGGTCTGCCTTCTCCTCTCTCTTTCATTTCCCCAGGGCCAGAGCATAAATGGTCACGTCTCAGCTTTGAACACACAGAAAATGCTCTGGGCTTAAGGAAGGGCAGATCCACACTGCCCCCTGCCCCCCCACCCCCGCGTGCCCGCCAACTCCAAACTCAGACTGTTATGAAATAAGAGAGAAGGGAGCGTTCATTGTTTGGACACCTCCCTGTTAAGCAGTCTAGGGTGTCATCCCAAGGGAACCTATCAGTCACCCCAGACTACAATGAACCCATTTGTGAGGGGACCTAAACATGGCAACCTGGCCTTGGGCTCTTCTGCCCCACTTCAAGGACTTTCCAGTACAAATTGCTTCTCGTATCCACCAGCTTTGTTCCACTTCCTCCTGTGTGTTGCCTATTAATCTTGGAAATTTATTTAAATTCACCAAATCTTGTTGACTATGAATATGAACTGATATTCATAGAAGTCCTCTTTTAGGAGATGCCCCCCCATGGCAAGCTTTGTTTTCATCTTTCGGTGCTGCAGGTATCCGAGGAGAGAGCAGGGGTGTCTAGGGGAGATGTACAGCTAGTGATGACTGAATTTACATTCATAGTCAACAGGCTGTACGAAGAGTTCTGGAATAAAACCTCCCAAGTACAGGCAACAAGAGCAAAAACAGACAAATGGGATGATATCAAACTAAAAAGGTTCTGCATAGCAAAGAAACCAATCGACAGATCTCACACACGTACATAACTATACAATCACTCACAGATCACACACACAACCACACTAGCTATTATACACAACTATACAATCACACATAAAAATCACACAACTTACACTTATAACCACACACAACCACACATAACCACATTCACAACCACACGTTCACATGTGACCATTCAATTATACACAAATCACACACACACACAAAATCACACACAAATCATGCACACATAACATCACACACAAATCACACATTAACAACTACACTATCATATAACTGTACAATTATATGACCACATACGAATATACATTTACACACACACAACTGCACAGGCACACACAAAGCACACACATACAACCATACAACTATGTGTAACCACATTCACAATCATGATCACACACAACGACACAATCATGCACATACAACAAAAATTACATACACAGTCACACACCCAACCACACTGGCAACCACATACAACTACACAATTGCACACACTCACATACTCATGCCCACAACCACACAGCACACAGAATCACATGCACACGACCTCACATACAGCTACTCAAAATCACACACATAACCACAATCACACGCACACCGAGACACACTCACCATAATCACACATACCCACATAAGCACGTGAGCAGATGACAACAGTGTCCTGGGACAGGGAGCTGTCACGCTCTCCAACCAGTCATCTTCCTTTCCCAGGAGGCCCAAGCCCAAGAAGACACTATTGCACAACACACCTGGATGGAAATGATGGCATTGCCAGCCTTCAACTAAACTCCAGCAGGCCCTGCAGGAAGTTCATTTCCGACAAGAAACCTCTAATTGCAAATGTCTCCTTCTCTCTCTGCTCTGGATTAACCTCTGCTTCTTTCTCCTATCCCACTATTGTTTCTATAGCAACCTCCAGGCCCTGGGTATGGCTGCTACAGCTGTACAGCAGTGACCCTCGGGGCCACCTTCCTGGCCTTCTGTAAGAAATGGCTGGATTGGGGACCATATCTCTCTAGGACCTAAGAGTGACCATTACTGTTGGAAACAACAGAGGGTTTGGACCGGCCCAGTGTTCTAGAGGCCACCATGTACTCAAGCTGTCTCCACAGTATCTATCTGCTTCTCTGTGTCTCTCTCTTGCCTCAAAAACGCACATGCCTGGGAAGGAAAGGCTTGCCTGTTTCAGACACGTTCACGTGCATAGGCAGATGTACAGGTAACCATGTGGAAGAGGGAGCTAAACCAAACATCGAGATGTCCTGGGACACTTCCTGGCTGCTGGACAAAGTCCTCATCTGTAAAATAAAGGTTTTTACACTGGATAAACTTGGGAGGTTCCTTCCAGCATATCATTCTGTGATCTATTTCACTCTCCACCTCTTCTTAAATTTTGCTGTCAAAAAAGCAGCCTGACAAAGATTTGAATTCCTCCAGAAAATGCCAACTGTGGGCTCAAGTTAATCTCTAGGTTCCCAAGGTCAAGGTTATGCAAGGGAGGTGGGGGATGCCTGCAGCTCAAAGCTTTCCTCTATGAGAAATCTTTCCTTAAAAGTGTCACACCTATATTTTCAACCTTCCCACCTGCATGACATTGGTTTGGGGATCCACAAGGGCACATTCAGATTGTAGGAACATTTGTAGGAAATGCAGCAAATGTAGGAAGCTTTCTGGAAGCTGCCTCTGGCTGGACAGGAAGGCGGGGAACAGTAATGAGGTCGACTGAAGGATGCTTGTAAGGAGAAAGGATTGCTCATGCACGGTTTGACCAGAGGGTGAAAAGCTTGCACCACAGTTCTCTGGCCAGCACCTCTGCAAAGGAATGAATTAAAGGAGATATTGACCCAAAGTGCTACAACCATTTGGACTAGCTCATTAGGACCTGGTAAAGCCTGGGGCCCCCAAAGAAGTGGGAAACCAGAAAGACAAATAAAGGTCAATGTACCATCCCCTCTTATTACAGTGGAATTTGTACCCACCTAGGGAATCTGATGCCCTGGAGAATGTGTGGTTAATGGTCCTGGTGGCCGCAATAAACCCAGGGGATAAATGGTCCAGCTTCCCCACCCAGCTCCCGGGATCGCACTGCAGGTGCTGGGGGGGGGGCGGAAACACTAAGGTTCCTGTGTATTGAGGGGATATGCAATGAAGCTCCAAGGAAGAGAATTCAGCACCCTCAGGGAGGCTCAGATGCCCAGATATGGGAGGATCTCAGATGAAACAGAGGACTCCAGGCAGCTCTGCTGGGGACTTCTTTGGCTTCAGGCCTTACAAAAACCCTTAAAAAGTGTTTCCTTTGATTGACGCTGAAGGCTGTTTGTTTCTCTTCTGTGTGACCATGTTGTGATTTTTCTCCTCTGCCCCCACCCCCACGGGCTCAGCGGTTACAGTAAGTTCCTGAAGCACAGGCAGATGGGACAGGGGATGGGGAAGTGGGAGGGGAGCTGTGTTCCCCCATGTAGTCCACCTCCTTTTCCCACCACCCAAACTCTGACATTACCAAGTAACATTTCAGGGAGAGCCATGATTCCTGGCCAGCACTCGGGGGATCCAAATAAGAAGCCTGCTTTTTCTATAACCATCTCTTCTTAAGAGGTAATGTTTAGAGTCAGCTCCATGGGCTGGTAGTTAAGGCAGCTGGATTCTACATGGCCTACCCCACTGTTTGAGTCCTGGACCCGGCAAATTGAGAAATAAGTTAGGTATGTGCACATGCACAAAATCCTGAGAGGAGGGAGTGATGGAGGAGGGAGATCACCACGTGACTTTTCTCCACAGGAGGAGCTTTCTCCTCTCTCTCCCTCTCCTTCTCCCTTCTTTCCCTCTTCCTCTTGCTTTCTCTCTCACTGGTGACCATACATACCCTTTAGCATGCACACACGCGAACACGCACACACACACAAAAGAGGTAACATTTAGACACATAGTTGCCGAATTATAATAAACAGTCCTGGAGATCAGCAGATGGCACACTGTTTATATTGCTGGACTCCCATGTAATTGACTGTGGTTTGAGCCCCAAACCCAGTGGCTTAAAACTCATGCTGGACACACACGTGTGTGTATACCCAAAATCTCGAGAGGAAAATGGAGGAGAAGGGATTGTGGCATGGCCATTGCCCCTGGGGGATGATTTCTCACTTTCTGTCTCTCTGTTTCCTATAGCAAAAACCTCTAATGAAACAAAAACAACCACAAAGAAGAAAGAAAGAAGAAAGAAGAAAGGGAAAGAAAGAAAGAAAGAAAGAAAGAAAGAAAGAAAGAAAGAAAGAAAGAAAGAAAGAAAGAAAGAAAGAAAGAAAGAAAGAAAGAAAGAAAGAAAGAAAGAATCCCAATCTGGTAAACAGGAAATTCTCTCTCCCAAGTAGGACTCACAGGCTTGACACAACTAACTCTTTAAAAGGCCATTGGAACCACAGAAATCCTGGATGCCACAC
Organism: Tupaia belangeri chinensis; assembly: GCF_000334495.1. Classification (NCBI taxonomy): domain Eukaryota; kingdom Metazoa; phylum Chordata; class Mammalia; order Scandentia; family Tupaiidae; genus Tupaia; species Tupaia belangeri. The sequence continues at coordinate 3,666,866 of NW_006160005.1, read as the reverse complement.
CCATATAAGACCTTGGAGAGCAAAACTGAGAATGGCCCAAAGACTTCATCATGTGTGACAGTCTGATCAGTCTGCTGGGGCTGCCTGGAAACTGTGTTGAGAAGGATTCTGAGATGCATTTGGATTGTGAGGAAAATGGCTGCAGTCAATTCCTGATGCCTCATGAGAACAAGGGTGGTTGTCAGATGCATGTATTTTCCCTTCCCAGGTTGGTCCAGCATGTTGGTGCCCAGGGCCCAGGTCTACAGGGGTTGGAAGTTTATGCTTCAGACATATGAGGCAGATAGAATAATGGCCCTCAGAGATAACCATATCTTACTCAGAGCTCTGACTATGTCACTTCTCATGTCAGAAGGAATTTGCAGATGGGATCAAGTTAAGGATCTCGAGATGGGGAGAGCATCCCAGATTATGAGGAGGACTTGATGAAATCACTGGGTCTTTCCAGGTGAACACAGCAGGGTCAGAGTCAGAGAGAGAAGGGATGGGCAGGGAGAAGCAGAAACGGGAGTGATGCACTTTGAAGACCAAGGAAGGGTCCATGGACCAAGAAGTGCAGGCACCCTCTACAAGCTAGAAAAGGCAAGGAAATGGATTCTTGCCTATGGCCTCCAGAAAGAACCAGCCCTGACAACATCTTGACTTGAGTCCAGCAAAACATATTTTGAACTTCTGGCTCCCAGGACTCTAAGAGAACACATTTGTGTTGTTTTAATCACGGGGAAATAAATCTCTATTAAGTCTTTAGTAATTTGTTACAGCAGCGACAGGAAATGAATACAGCGTGTTACTTACTCTCTGTGTTCCCTCATCAGAAAAGAACAGGAATGATAATGTCTACCTCCAATGGAGCTGTCAGTACAATTAGATGTAATATAATATATGTAAATCACTTCAAACAGCATCTGGCACCCAGTACTTCCCGATAAATATTAGCTATGATTATTCTGATCCAACTGCTTTATTTTATAGGGGAGAACATTATAGCCCAGACAGGGAATCTAATGTACTCGAGGTCACAATGATACAACAAGGAAATGAGGTCCTCCCAAATTCATTACTGCTGGATAGTAGCTCTCTTACTTATGAAAGGGACATAGGGAGCTATAGAAGGTTCAACTCTTCCAGGGAGGAGGAAAGGGGATGCAGAACTGAAGCACAGTCAGCTGCCAACTCTGATTTTCTACTGTCCCTGCACACATCTACCCCTAATGTCAACCCACTCTCAGAGGGCCACCTTAAACAGGTGAAGAAGCTAAGTTCCGTCCTACTCCTCCAACCCAGCAATGAGCCTGGTCTCCTTGAGTTAGTGCTGACAATGCACTTGGCACATGGCCGGCGCCCCAGGAATCACGTTAGTGTTCTCAGTCCTCCCCGAGCCTTCTCCCTGCCATCCACCCCAGGCTTCAGTCTTGGGTCTCATAACACCAGAATCTGTACCACCTTCGAAACCATCATCTCCAACATCCCACTGTACCACTTCTTAGGAGGCTCACTTCCTCAGTTTCCTCGCAGCATCAATGGGATTAATTCCATTACTTTCTCACTAGCCACCCCTGCCCCACTTCTTGTCAGTAGTTTTCCACGTCTAGATTCTGTAGTCTACCAGTACAATACATGTATTTATATGTGTGTGTGTGTGTGTGTGTGTGTGTTTTGAGAGGTTTTTGCTATAGGGTGCATGCACTTGCCAAAAAGAGAGAGACAGCGAGACAGAGAGAAAGCAAGAAATCATCCCCCGAGGGAAGGCCATGCCACAATCCCTTCTCCTCCATTCTCTTCTTGGGATCTTGGGCACACACGCACACACACCTGGCATGAGTTTAAGCCACCTGGTTCGGGACTCGAACCATGGTCGACTACACGGGAGTCCAGCGATATAGCCATTATGTCAACTGCTGGTCCCTACATACATGTATTTCTAACAGCCTCCAGTAACTAACTGTGTCTCCCTTTGTCACCATCACTTGGAAAACTCTCCGGTTAAATCTCTCTCTTGCCTTCTCCATACCTGCATTCAGCAGCTGAATTAATCCAGGGACTTCATCACAACTGACTTCACAGGTTTCACGTTAAACTCGTGATTACAAATCTCTACCAGGCACTAAAGACTGTTAAGCATCCTCTTAACAATTTTCCACTCTTGGAGTAAATGGTCCCACACCTTTGGTGACAGGACAGAGGCAGTGGGTATAGGGGTTATGAATGTAGGTGCTGGGATCAAGTCATTCAAATTCGAGTCCTGGCTCTACCACTCGCTAGCTGTGGGATCTAATCAAGTAACCAAAGCTCTCTGGGCTTCAGCTTCATCTGTTCTTCAAAAGGTTCTATACATGAATTAATAGGTACAAAGATTTTGGAGCAGAGATTTTGGAGCAGAATAAGCACTCCGTAAGTACAAGCAATTATTAATATCTCTGCACAACTCTTTGGCCTTCCATCCTCCCCTCTGATGACCTCATGCTCAATATCATTGGGAAAACACAAGCCATCAGACAGGAACTTTCTTGTCTTCTAGTCGCCAGATTCACAAAGCCTTCCACATCCATGTTCTTTTTTTCCTGCTAACATAGAAGAATCCACTTTCCTTAATTTACTGAAGGCCAATCTCTCCTCACTTTATCCAGGAATTCCATTCTTACAGGAGGTGACAGAAACTGCTAGAGACTGCTAGACGTTAATATGGATAGACTCCTAATAGCTGCCCCTCCCTTCTTTAAAGCTAAAAGAAACCCCAATTCTTAGCTGATCAAATGGATACTAACAAATAGTGCATTTCCTAAACTTCCTTTACAGCTAGGCGTGGCTGTGTGACCCAGTTGTCATTTGTATGAAAAGAAGAGTGATGAGGGCAACCTCTGGACAACCACTTAGAAGGACAGGGCTTTCTTGTTAGAGTAGAGATACGGTAGTGCATTAACCTGGACTCCAAGGACAAGGGTCCTCAAGATGGTGAAACAAATTGTAGAAGGGATACCGGTCCTTGAACAACCTTGTGTAGTAGAACCGTCATCCCAGCCCTAAAACAACTTTCTTGGGCTATTACTTGGAAAGGAAATAACCTCTGTCTTATGTAAGCAATTGCTATTCAATGTCTCCCTTACACACAAGGAAACCCATATACCAACTGAAATACCCAAATTTTCTTGAATTTCACTCTTTTATGTGTCCTTTCTCCATCTTTAGTGCTTTCTATTGAGTACAGAGCGCTGTGACATCCATATTCTAATGTCTTTCATCTGCAAAAGATGAATTCTTTTTTTTTTTTCAGAGACAGATTTTTGCTATAGGGTGCGTGTGCTCACTGGAGAGACAGAAAGAAAGAAAGTGAGAAATCGCCCCCACCAAGGGGGGATGACCACAATGTAACCCCTTCTCCAGTCTCCTCTCAGGATTTTGGGCACTTACACACACATGCCCAGCATGAGCATAAGCCACTGGCCAGGTCTAGGACTCAAACTGCAGTCAACTATGTGGGAGTTCAGTGACATAACCACTATGACATCTGCTGGTCCCAACACATTCTCAATGTATCCTCTCTAGCACCATTTCTTCACTTCCTTTCCAAGCAAAATTTCTTGAATATATCACTACAGTTCTATCATTCACTTCTTCACTCCCACCATGGGCTCAAGTCCTACAGCCTCAGTGAGACCGCTCTTTCTTCCCCAGAATATTGATGACTACCATGTCACAACCCCAATGGGTAGCTTCTATTCTCATTTAACTATTTATTTATTTATTTATTTATAGAGATTTTTGCTATAGGGTACATGCACTCACCAGAGACACACAGACAGAGAGAAAGTGAAAATTTACCCCCAGGGAGGATGGTCACTCCATAATCCCTTCCCCTTCATTCTCCTCTTAGGATTTTGGGCACTCAAGCACACACACCCTGCATAAGTTTCAAATCACCAGGTCTGGGACTTGAACTGCTGCATCCACGTGGCAGTCCAGTGCCTTAATCACTATGCAACCTACTGGCCCTGTTCTCATATTATTTAACTACCCCAAGGCATTACATAGGGTGAGCTACTATTCCCTAGAGAACATTCACTTCTCTAGACTCTGGGACACCACAACTTTCTGGATTTCCTTCTACCTCCTTCCTGGTCATCTTTTTCCTGGAATTTTCCCCATTTTTCTCCTGTTCTAACTAACCTCAAATTTGGGAGTTCTTGGTTCCACTCCCACTTCCCTATTAGCCCAATAATCTCGACTAGAAGACCTCACCACAGCGCTTCCATTGCTCCCTAGATGCAGACAATTTGCACATTCACTGTTCAGTCCAGGCTGCTCCTGAATTCCACAGGCATTTATCCGCAACGCACATGAAACCCAGATATGTAACTGGGTTTCGTCTTGGTAAGTTTCTTTCTTCCACCCCCACATTCAATCCTTAAACAAATTAAACTCCCTGGATCCCACCTCCAAGTCTATTTGTTGCCTTTTCATTCTTGGCATGCCCCTTTCCACTACCGAGGCTAAGCCCCCTTCTCTTTCTTGCCTGGATCTACTCTTGTTAGGATTACAAAAGTAATCCCTTATCTCACTCCAGCTTCTGCTCAGCCCCCTCTCCCAGTAGCAACCAGAAAGATCCTTCAAAAAGGTAAAGATGACCATGCTGCTCCCTAACGTCCCATCCATCAGGGCTTCCTACTATACCTTTATTTATGACATCACTTTCCCATCATTTTTAAATCACCTTTTATTTCCACTACAGAACTTAACAGTTAGTTGTATTAATTGGCATTACATACTGGAATGGGGCATTTTCAAGGCAGCCAAGCAAACTCATACCGAGTCCTTCCCTGAGCACCCAGTTTCAAGAAGCCACTAGTAACTTTTTATCACAGCCTGTATTTTAATTATATGTGTGAGAAGTCCCACTTGGATCCTTTCCCTGTTTGTTTGTTTTTTATCTTTCCTCCCTTCAACTATTAATGTAACTCCGAAGAGCAGGGATCTGTTCACGACTTCCTTCCATGGCCTACTGCAATACATGGCCCATGGAATTCCTTCACAAATATCTACTGGATTCAGGGAAATTACTCCACATCCCAATTTATTACAACTAAAACTGAAAAAAGAAGAGGAAAGGAGGAAGGAAAGAGGAGGCTCCAGTAGAATAAAAATAAGCCAGCTCTCTTCCAAATCACTGAAGAATAAAGGAGGCAAAAAATAGGAAAAGAATAAAAGCAAAATAGTAAGGAAGACTTTATTTTTAAATGGAAAGCAAAAAAGTAAAATAAATATATCAGTTATCAAGTAAAAATGGTTATGCCTAACATATCAGTAATGATAATAGCCTCTCACATAGGGACAGAACACATAATCTTACTATAAACTCTGCAAAAGAGATTAATTTAAAATATAATTATGAGAAAAGATTAACTAAGAAGGAATGAGCGAAGCCAGTGCTGGGAATATAACTACATGCCATGCTTACCGTTAGGTGACTGTGTGGAATTCAAGGCCAAGAGCATCAGAGAGCACAGAGTGTCACCTACGCTAGCTGTGGAAGTTCAATGAGCCCTAATACACTTTACTTTATTTTATTTATTTATTTATTTATTTACTTTTACTATAGGACATGTGTGCTCACCAGAGAGAGAGAGAAAGTGAGAAATGCACCCTACAGGGAATGCCCACATTGCAATTTCTTCTCCTCCATTCTCCTCTCTGGATCTTGGACAGGCACACACACATGCCTGGCACGATTTTCAAGTTGCCATGTCAAATCATGCAGTTGGCCATGTGGGATCCAGTACCTTAACCATCATGCCTCCTGCTCGCCCGAACCCTAATATACATTTAAAATATCAAAAATTAGGATAATCTATATGTAATCACCAGCATTAAATTGTTTTAGCCTATAAAACAAGCAATTCCTTATGTGCATAATTTAAGAAAAAACACAATCACAGCGGAAAAAATTAACACATCTTTTCCAACTTTAATCGAGTCAACAAAAGTTACTAAGAATAAAGAAGATGTAAATGTGATTGTACAGTTTTTTCATTATTATGTACCAATTATATATTATAAATAGATATTATTTAAAATATCTATGCAATAGTTAACAAATTGATTAGTTATATTCCATAGGTAGACTCACATTAAATACTGAAAATTTCCAAATGGGACATAATAAAGATCATACACTCTATTCAAAATGTAATAACATTAGATGTTAAAAATAAACAAAAATGGGGACCAGCAGTTAGCGTAATGGCTATGTCACTGGACTCCCATGTAGTTGACCACGGTTCGCGTCCCAGACCCGGTGGCTTAAAACTCACGCCAGGTGCGTGTGCATGTGTGCCCAAGATCCCAAGAGGAGAATGGAGGAGAAGGGATTGTGGTGTGGCCATCCCCCCTGGGGGGTGATTTCTCGTTTTCTGTCTCTCTGTCTCTCTCTGTCTGTCTGGCGAGCGCACGCGCCCTATAGCAAAAACCTCTCCAACAAATAAATAAATAAAAAACAAAAAGGCAAACAAATTGAAACAAAGTCTATACTGAGCATGAGGGAATTTCAAAAAGTTCATGGAAAATGAAATTCAAGTACAAATGTATTTTGGTGCAAAGAAGTTTTGGAATATATGCATAGATAATATGCATTTTATGAATGCTTTGAAGACTCCTTGTAGCCTTTGTGTAAAAGTATAACTCCAAATGGCAACTCCAGATTCCAGATACTTGGTTCATTATCTCTAATGAAAATATTGCACAAAAATCATTTAGAACACAATTATAACTACCCTCAAAGGAGAACCGATGGCTTGACGTTCTCCTAAATTTAAGAGGAAAGAATAAAATTGGAAGAATTAGGAATTCAACTCTAATATGTGCATTTCCTGACTCTATGAAACAAGTGATTGAATCTGGCGACTTCGGTCAGAAGTGAGATGGCACAAGGAGTCCACGATACCAAAGAAGAGTATGTGATCCCTGCTCCAGAAGGCAGAGTTTTACTCGATAAGAGGCTGTTTGCAGCTCTATGCCATTAGACTCAACAGAATCAGAATGATATTCTCTGAAAGTAGAAACTGTCAACATTAATTCAAGAACAAGAAGGAAATCTGAAAGTCTCGATATCATGAAAGAACTTAAAGATACAATTAATCACTTATATGTGTGCATACACATACATGCACAAACACACACATACATAGTATTTCAGAAAGCTCATGAAGAAATGTAAAGTACGGTTTTGTTTTGTTGCAAAAAAAAACTAAAACTCATGCTTAGCTTTTCAAAATACGCATTTTCAATGAACTTTTTAAAGACTCTTCACATGAATATATATTTATATTTATAGGTAGATTTATATTTATACATATATTTATATTTTAAAAGATTCTTGCTCAGGGCAATTTCACAGGTGACCTCTTTCGAATTTTCCTGGAACATAACATACTGGGGAGGTGAGATGGGGGATGAAGATGGAAAAAAAAAACTTCCAATTTATATTGCAAAGCTAGCATAACCTTGATCTCAAATCTTAACAAAGATATCTCTGAAAAATAATGATAAAGGACAGGTTAACTCATGAAAATAGATGCACAAGTTCTAAGTAAAATACTAGACAATAAAGCCCAGCATTACTGCAAAAAGATGGCAAACTTATGACAAAATTGGCTTTATGTTCTAAAAATGAAGACTATACAGGTGCTAATATATCATCATATAAACAGGCCAGAGAAAACATTAGTAAGTATTTAAATAAATATACACTCCAAGAAAAGCAGAAGACAAAATTCAATACTTACTTTTTTCCCCCCAGAGGGTGCATGTATGTCAGAGAGAGACAGAGAGACACAGAGAGAGAGGAAGGAGAAAGCATTCCCCATGGGCTGTAGTCACACCACAATCTCTTCTCCTCCCTTTTTTCCTCCTTTTGGGATTTTGGGCACACACACACACACATGCATCTGGCATTTTTTTTTTTTTTCAAACCATGCAGTTGCCTTAACCACCTTGCAACTGGCTGGCCGTAAGCCTTACTTTGGAGGGGGCAAACCAGTGCAATTAAATAAGAAAAAGAAATAAAAGCTGAGAAGACAAAGTTACCATTATTACCAAAAGATAAGAATATAGATCTAGAAAACCTAAGAATATCAGGGGAAGAAAACACTGAAACCAATAAAAATGTGCAGTGTGACAAGTAGAGGATACACATACAAAACGTAATTTTGTAATATCGGTAATAATTAGCTTGGGGAGGATCAAGCAAAGAAGATAGAGAAGAAAACAGTAATCCTGTTCAGAATTATGGAAAACTATATAAAATATGTAGTGTTTTATAAGAAGTCTGATAGACCAGCTGCAGAGATGCAGTAGCAATCAAAGACTGAAGCTACATGAAAAGGTCTTTCTTCTTCTGCATACCAGGTGTGTGCCATGTCTGGCTGAGGCTGGGGGTGGATCATGGCTTGAAGACCTTCCTGGGGTGTCTGTCTCTCTTTCTCTCTCTCTTATTCTCTGCCTCCATTTCTTATGAAAAGAAGTACATTTTTTAAGTTTAAAAAATTTGAATAAAACATAATATTTTTACTGAAAGATATGAAGTGCTTGTCTCTGAACAGGAATTCTTGTTATTATAATACAAATTAATCTAAAAATAATCTGTCATATCAAAATGCAGTCAAAAATAAAAACTTACCCTATTGCATTTTTATTTTGACAAAATAATTCTAAAGTTTATATAAAAGAATAAAAATAAAACTGCAAGCATAATTATGCATTCTCTCATACTCATGAATTTCATAAATGATTATAACCAATATGAAAGGAAATTTGGCATTTTAGATTAAAAGTCTTTAAAAATGTAAGCAGCCTTTGATTCAGCAATGACACTTTTAGCAACTTATTCTAAGAGAATAATTAGATAGGTATGCAAAAAATTTTGTCAACCTTAGTTACTGCAGCCTTATTTGTAGTAACAAAACAGAACAAAACAAAAAGTACTACCTTCTGTGGCCAGTGCCAGAGTACCAGTGAATAGACTGCACTTCAGCTCCAGGTAGAGGTCCCACACAGCAGCAAAGGAGATTTTCTTACTGGCTGGGTATTTGGGGAGATTAAGGGAATACTCATAGTTTCTTTTAAGTGAAATAATGGCATTATGGACCTAGTCTCTCTTTTTTCCTTTTTTAAAAAAATATTTTATTTTATAAATTATTATTTACATTTAATTTTTGTGTATCTTTGTGGGGTATAATATGGATTTTCAAAGCAAGCATGCAGTACCAAATAATCAAGTATACCATATTCACCATGTTCAACAACGAACATCACATTATGAATGCTTATCTCTAATGTTTTTTACTCTACTAGTTTATCTTCTTTCTTCCTTTCTTTCATTTTTTTAATATTTTACATATATATGTACACATAAGATACATATACATTTTATTTTTGTATATACATACATAAGATTGGCAATGTCTGTTCTTTTCACTCAGTTTTGGTATGTCTTTCCACAACCCATTGCACGCACATGTGCCCAGCGTGAGTTTAAGCCACCAGTTCAGGACTCAAACCACGGTTGACTACATGGGAGTCCAGCGACATAGCCACCATGCCAACTGCTGGTCCCAGGATCTTATTGTTCTTTATAGCTGAGTGGTATTCCCTTGTGCATTTTTTTTTTTAAAAGATTTTTGCCATCAGGCATGTGTGCTCGCAGAAGAGACAAAGAGATAGAAAGCGAGAAAGCATCCCCCAGGGAGGTTGGCCACACCACAATCCCCCCTCCTCCATTCTCCTCTCAAGATTTTAGGCACACACATACATAATCCCAGCATGAGTTCCAAGCCAAGTGGGAGTTGACCAAGTGGGAGTCCAACACCATAACCAATACACCACCTGCTGGTCCTGTACATGTTTTTTTTTGAAGAGTCCTTTACTTTCAGAGACTCAACCTTAATAAGTCACATATAAAATTATGTGAGATCCAGAATTTGCCTTCAAAATAATCTAGATAAGCCCAGCCGCAGTGGTGTGCACTGCTAAAACACCATGCTCTGCACGCTAGGAGCCTACAGAATACACAAGTCCAAACGAAAGTCTGGGTGTGGCAGTGTGCACCTGTAATCTTAGCAACTTGGGAGGCTGAGGCAGGGGGCTCAGAAGCTCAAGGATGGCCCAGGTGACACAGGGAGATCCTGTCTAAAACAGAGCCAGGTAGGAGTGATGGTGTGTACCAGTGGTTCCAATTGGGAGGCTGAGGCAGGAAGACCACAACGACAAGACGTTGCCTTAAAATAATAATAATAATAATAATCTGGTCATCTAGTTGCCTGTGGTGTGTGTGTGATGGAGGAGAGGGGCATACCAGTAGGGCAATAAAAGAACAGGATTATCTCTAGTTGACAATGTTTGGAGTTTGGTGATGGTACATAGGCGTTTACTACACCTACGACTCTGTCTACCTCTGATACATTTGAAATTTCCCATAGCGGAGGAAAAAGCAGTTAATAATAGTGTTCTGCTTGTGTGTTCATCAGTATGTAAAGATATTTATGATATATTGTTAAGTGGAAAGGGCAAGTTTTGAAATACATGTGAAGCAGAATCTCATTCTAAAAATTCAGATATATAGACAAATAAAGACTAAAATGTAAACCAGTTATTTTGAGTAAGATTATGAGTAGCTTGTTTTTCCTTTTATTCACTGTATTTTCTCATTTTTCTATCATGAAAATGGCTGATTTGAGTAATCGAAGTGATTAAAGTAAAAAACATGGGGGTGGGGGATCCAAGGGGAGCCACGTTTAAAGACAGCAAAGACTAACCTGTCTTTCAACTCAAGGTGCTTCCTGCCTCATATCAATGAACTTAAACAAAAATACCGATATCAGCAATTTGGGATATCTCTCTTCTTTTCCACCACTTTTCTTTTTGAAGTTTATTTATTTCTTCCACCTGAGAGAGACAGAGACTGAAAGAAATAGGCCTACTCCCAACAGCATCTCCACAGCACAACCCACACCCAACTTCAGCCAGCCCAGACCACATGCATACATGCATGCTCAGTGTATGTACAGGGAGGTCCCGGGATGTGAACTCAGGACCTTTCTGTGTGGGTTCACTTGCACTACCATTGTGCCATCATTTGGCACTGTCTTTTTCATCATTCTGATAAATTCTTTAAAATTTTTTCTGTTGAATCCTGCCTCCAAAACTAAATGCAGTATTCTGCATCTGAGAAGTTTCTAATCCATTCATTTAAATCAGTAAATGAATTACGAGGTTTTGGACAAAAAATGGGGTCCTAGAGGATTAAATAAACATTTCAAC
>NW_006160005.1:3624929-3655537 GCF_000334495.1 Tupaia belangeri chinensis | reverse complement strand
AAAGAGCCGGCCCTGAACCAGAATCTGGTTCCTTTGGAGGAAAACTAAAGTCAGTCCTGACTCTCACGGGAGAAAATCTTTCTCTACTTCCCCAGTGACACCTCTCTTTCTGTAACAGATACAATCTTCCTTGGATTTTCCAGGAACTTCCAGGAGCAAAACGCTGGCAAAGGACACAAGGATTGGGAGTGCAACCTAGAGGTACAACCCAAAAGCTACGGGGAAGAGAAAAAGGGACAATTTCACTCTGCATGAAGGAAAGAGATGCATCACAGAGGACTTCCCAGAGAAAGCGACATTTGCAGTAAACCTTAGGGGATGACAAGGATTCCACAGACAGTCAAGGTCAAGGCAGTAAGGGAATTCCTCACATGGGGAGCTGCAAAGAAAAAAAAAAAAGGAAAGAAAGAAAAAGAAAGGGGAAACCACACAGAACTGTGTAAACTCAGGTTGCAGGGACGTGTGCCCTTCAAACCTGTTCCTGACTCTTCAGTAAGGATGCACAGATGTGCCTGGTCCCTGACAAGGTCTGATCTGGCCTCTGGGTGTGCTGAGGCAGTGACTGGCATGGCTCTAGTTCAGTGATGCATCTCCTACATGGGACCACACCTTCACCTGTGAGGGAGACACTCAGCTGCTGCAACCACCCCAACCCTCCCTCTCATTCCGACATCATCACTGAGGCCACCAGCTTCCACAAAGTCCCAGACAGCCACATCTTAGCTACCTCATCCACACCTTGACCACAGTTATTCGTGGTAAACACAGACCCCTGCAACCGTGGGCACACGCACCACCCAAGTTCAGCAAAAGAGAGACAGATTCCTGTCTCCTCTGTGCCTTGCTCAAATTAAGCTCTCATGAAAGATGTATTGGCAAACTGAATTAATCCTCCATCCAAAGGCCCCTGAGCTATCAAATTCATTTTTTCAACAGCATCGATGTAATTATTTCAAACAAAGAATGATTCCCCCCCCCCCTACTTTTTTTAAGACATAAGCTGCAAGGGAAGATTTGCTTCTCTCAGGGGATTGAGCGGTGGCGGGGTGTGTCCCCAGATGTGTCATTTGCAACAAGCTGAAGGGAAGGAAGAAAATGGCAGCAACTTCTGCAAAAATCACACGACACCTCCAACTCCCGGGATGAGGAATCTGTCCCCGTCTGTCTGACACACCAAACGGGATGTGCCAACCTAATCCCTGCTCAGACTTCTAACGATGCATTTGAAGTTCCTCAGATCAAACTGGAACAAGTAGCTGCCATCACTGCAGAGCCTGATCTGGGAAGATTTACTTCTACGGTGCCTGTGAGTATGTGAACGTGTGTGCCAATTACACTTAAAACCCCATGAATATTTTTCAGGGACTTTTTGCCCCTTGTTGATTTCACATCAGCAAAATGCCACGTGGACTAGCAAAAGGATGCAAGGTACAGCAGGTTGGAACTGGGAGGGCTCAGCTAAGAAACCAAAGACTTAGGTCATCCTGGGTAATGTCTAAGAGTTAGTCAACTCAGACCAGAAGTACAAGGGCAGAGAGACCAGCAGATGGCATACTAGCTACCTTGCTGGATTCCCATATGGCCTACCGTGGTTCACATCCCAGACCAGGTGCATGTGCATGCATGCCCAAGATTCTAGGAGACTGGAGAAGAAGGGATTATGGTATGGCCATCCCCCTCTCCCCCCCCGGGAGTGATTTCTTACTTTCCCTCTCACAGTGTCTGTTCTCTCTCTCTCTCCAGGAGTCCTAAGGCAAAATCCTCTATTAAAAAAAAAAAAATGTAAGGGAGGAGAAGGGAATGGAGCCCTGGATGGGGAAGACCTATGTTGAATGCACGACTAGAGTTCACTGAGCTCAGTTTATTCCATGGAAGGGTAGAGGCAGTAATACCTGTATCTCATGATTGCTGTTGAGTTTGAATGAGATCATGTCAATGAGAATTTAAAGTGACCTAGAAGTATAATGTGGCACTAAATGAATTCATGAAAAAAATAAGAGTGAATTCCAAGGGACATCTACATTATTTTATTATGAAGGTATTTGTTAAACATGAGCACATAATTAGTAGCCATTTCTCAATGAAAAACTCTGTTTGGAACTCATAGGGGAGAACAAAGTACACCCAAGAGATGGGGCAGACACTGTGAGATGCCTACCCAATTGTCAATTTGTCTCTCTCCTTCTTTGCTAACAAAATCCACATTATTTTATTTTATTTATTTATTTTGGAGAGGTTTTTGCTATAGGGCGTGTGTGCTTGCCAGAAAGACAGAGAGAGACAGAGAGAGACAGAAAGTGAAAAATCACCCCCCCAGGGGGGATGGCCACGCCGCAATTTCTTGTCCTCTATTCTCTCGGGATCTTGGGCATGCACGCACACGCACCCAGTGTGAGTTTAAGCCACTGGATCCAGGACTCGAACCACGGTCAACTCCATGGGAGTCCAGCAATGTAGCCATTACGCCAACTGCTGGCTAAACCCACATTATTTAGAGCAGCAATGTGTCCAGTTAAATGAGGATCACTGACATTGCCCTTCCCCCATTCTTGTTGCCTGGAATGTAAATAGAAAGCCTGGAGTCATGACAGCCATCTTGCAATCATGAGGTAAAAAGCGTAAAAATGAAAGATGACCCTCTAAGAATGGTGGCAGAGAGGATACTAAAGGCATTACTGAGCACCTGAACCAACTCCAGAGATTGGCTACATATGGTCTCTTGATTCAGTAAAAAGACAACCTTTTTTTTTTTTAATTTCAGACAAATGCATAGTCAGCCTTCTGTTGCCTGAAGTTATTCCCCAAATAACACAAATCACTTCCCCCATTCTTATGTTTTCAAGTTTATTTATTTTTCTTTCATGAGAGAGATAGAGAAAGAGAAGGAAAAAGACAAACACCTTAAGAGGGTCTCATACTTCCATCCCCACCACCTCCCCTCCCCCACCTTCCCGCAGCCTTCCCAGGCAAACTGGATCACAGGCACACACAAGTATCTGGTGTGTACAGGTTGACCTGGGAACTGAACCCTGATCTTCCATACAGGCTCCAGGGTTGCACAGCATTGCTCCACTGCTGTGTCACTGTAGCTGGGCCACTTCCCTCACTCATTACTAGTTAAAGGGGATTCTGCACGTATATGCATGTGTGCACATATCTATACATGTGTATGTATTCATGTGCATGTGTGGTTTTGAGTGGGGAAAGCTTAAGAGAACTAAAAAGGAACTGGGGAACAACAACCCACCAAAAATCCTATCAAGCCTAAGATGCAAAGCACATATAAAATTCACACTAAAGAATTCTATAGATTATTTTCTGACATGCCCCCCTAATTAACGGCAACAGCAACAGAACACAGAACAAAACAGAAAAGCCCTTATTAACCACTGACGTTTTGTGGTATTGACATCCAAAAGTGCACATTACTTTCATTACGTGTTCCTTCGCTGTTCCATCAGTGTTTGTGCATAGTATGTGCAGTTACACGGCGTTTGTGCGTTCAACAAATACCGGGTTCACAAGACATAGTGCTAAGGTTGCATGCTTCATGCAGTATCCGCTGACAACCATTTTAATGTGCCTCATTTATTTTTCTTAATTCATATTCAAAGGAACAGAAAAATTAGCATGTGCATGCGTTTATTCAGCATGGGGGTTTAGACTTACTTGAGTTAAATTCCTAGTAGGTAAGTGAATGGCTGAGTTAAAACAGAGGCAGGATGGAGAGGCAGAAGAAACACAGCCTTGAATCAGAAGATTGCAGTTCAAGTCTTGGTTTTAATACCTACTAGCTGTGTCATGGTGAACTGAGAACATTAACCCTCTGCATCTCCATACAGAATTACCTATTAAATGGAAATAATTACCTCTTCCTCAATAGATGGATAGGATGAGGGCTATATCAACGCAATGATTGGATTTTTTACATACATTGTCTCAAGGAGTTGTAAATGACAGTTAATATTTACGTGGAGACACTTAGCAGACTTCAACCTTTATAACTAAGAGATTTTGTCCTCACCAAGGGAAAAACCTGGAGATTTGGTTGGAAAAAAAACTGAGATCTTGAACTCCAAGGTCATTGATCTTTGCACTCTGCTTGACCAGTGAAACTGTTCTGGAGTGAATCATGCATAAAAGCAAGACTGTTTTTAACGTAATCCACATGGGGAGTGGTCTTCAACAAGTTCACGGAAAATGCCAATTATAAAAGTGTTATGTACCTTCAGGCTCATAGTCAATATCCAACACCTCTCAGCTCGCCTCTGGAACCATCCCAGCCTCTGACACTGCGCCTGGTATGCAGCAGGCATTTGACAAAGCCCAAGAGAATGAACTGGCTGTATGCTCCTATTTATGAGGATATCTACACACAACTCTTGTCATACCCCTCCACTCATCCTGCTCCATATGTTGTATGCAAAGCGGAAGACCTTATTCCTAAAGATAATGAAATAACATTTCCATAATCATAGTCTTGCACAGGCTTTAATTCTTGTACTGTTATGTTGTTTAACTCTCTATATGGACACATCTTGTTTTCTCAGACTATAATTTTTCCCTGGGCAAAGTCCCATCATTTTTTTGCACCAAAATAAACTTATACTTTCATCATCTTTTTCCCTGAACTGTTTGAAGTCCCTTTATATAGCTCGTTATATATCCACTGTAAACATCTTAAATGTGGAATGTGGCTTTTGAGGAATCAGGAGTGACCACCTCCATCTTAATCTCAGTGTGCACACCCAGGGTCTGAGTCAGGAGGCACTTGCTTTTACCTGCTTTGTAACAGATGCCCCCTAGGTGGAGGTGAGAGATGACCATTCACTCGTTCACTCGTGGTCTTCCTAGGTACAATCATGAATAACGTGTGAGAGCAAATAAAACAGACACATTTTGTCTGAATCATTTGCCCTTTTGAACCTTTTCACTTTCTACAGAGAAAGAATGTCCTATCTCGATAACCAGCTCTAGAATTCTACTTGATGTTCAAAATCTAGGTAATGGGTGAACAGGAGGATTCCAGACAGCAAGACAGTGTCAACGTCTTAAAGAACTCTATTCTTTACTGTGGCCCTTACATTGACTTTGGGGACGTTTTATGAGGAAAGAGAGTGTTAGGATAAGCAGCTTCTAGGGCTATGAAAGGCACTGATGGTGAGGAAGATGAGAAGGGTTTAAAAAAATAATTTGCCATAGGGCTGGTCCTGTGGCCTAATGGTCAAGGACACTGGATTCCAACATGGTTGACAACGGTTCAAATCCCAGTGGCTTGGAAAATGTTCCAGGCTTAGGTGGATGAGCGCTCAAAATCCTGACAAGATGGAGAAATGGAAGAGAAGTGATTGTAGTGTCACTACTCCCCATTGAGGGGGTGTTTTCTCCCTCATCCCATCTCTTTATTCCTCTCTGAGGGGTGCATGCACACTCTGGTGATTAAAAAAGTGATAATTTTCTGTATACCACAAAGGTATAAAAGATCCCCTTGTTTTTCCTCCCAAGAGACTAAGTCAAAATTCCAATTGCTTTTTTTTTCTTTTAAAAATGTAGTTGAGCATTGGACTGTTGCTTCTCTGACTATAACATCAAGCCAAAACAGCCAGTGAACATCGTTTCAGGTTTGTGTGGGTTATATTTTGAGAAAGTTTTGGGATCAGAAGTGTTTTCAAGTAACTTTATGGTCAGGTTTGACTGTTTCAAACAGAAGTAGATGAAAGAAACAGTCTTATACCTATCAAAGAAATTGACCGTGTAGTTCAAAGCCTTCTTATAAAAGTTAAACAAAAGCTCTAGGCTTTGATGGCTTCACTGGTGAATTTTACAAAATTTCTTCCACAAAACTGAAGAGGAGGTAACACTTTCCAACACATGTCAAGAGGTTAGCATTACTCTGACACCAAACTAAGGTGATAATAAAAAAGAACTATAGATTGATATATTTTGTGAACATAGACACCAACCATTCTTTAAAATATTTTAGCAAATCAAGTTGAATAACATGTAAAAATGCTAAGACATAATAACCAAATAGAATTTATCCCAGGAACGCAAAGTTACTTTAACATTTGAAAACCAATCAGTACAATTGACCACATAAGGTATCTTCAAAAATTCTTTAAAAATACATATTATGAAAAAAAAAAACTATGCACGGATTTCAAAATTTTTACACCAAAATAATCTTGTATGTTAAGTCCATTTTTCCACACACTTTTTGGAAATCCCCTCAGTAACAGACTAAAAGGGAAAAGCGTATCATCATCCCAGTAGAAACAAAAGAAGCATTTGACCCACTCTAACATCCATTCCTAATAAGAGCTGTCCACAACCTAGCAATAAACAGAAACATTATCAACTTATAAAGGACATCTCTGGAAAATGTAGAACTAGCATCTCAATGCAAAAGTCTGACTGCTTTCCTCCTAAGACAGGAACAAGATTGTCATCACTTTGGTTCAGTATTAAACAGGAAGTCCTAGCCAGAGCAGCAAGGTATGTAATGAAAGGCATCAAAGAAACAAATAAACAAACAAAACCAACTTTATGTGCATGTAACACAATTTTCCATGTATAAAATTCTAGAGAGTCTTTGAGAAAGCTAATAAAACTAACAAGGGGAATTTTCAAGTGTGCAGAATACAAGGTCATTATATAAAATCAATCATATTTTATATACTAGTAAGAAGCCATCAGTAATTAAAACAGTCAGCTGTTTTAGAAGGCAAGTATAAAAATGGATGTACAAATCACTATCATGATGGTGTCTCCTTTGGGTATCCTCTTTGAACAAACCCTAGCATTCAGGGCCTCCACATTCTATTTCCAACCCTTCTCTCTAAGCCACTATCCTATTCTCCCTCCATGTTTCAAGAGCATGCCATTTCAAAAGGGTGAGTCTATTCCCTGGCCTAGCCTGATATTTCTATCCTGATTTTTAACCTTGATCAGTCTCTCCCCAACTTTCTGATCATGCAAATGTTATGTCCCCTTCAGGGTCATAGTCAATATCCAACACTTCTCAGTCCTTGAACCATTCCGGCCTCTGACACTGCGCCTGCTATGCAGCAGGCATTTCACAAAGCCTAAGAGAATGAACTGGTCATATGCTCCTATTTATGAGGATATCTACACACAACTCTCGTCAGTACCCCTTGACTCATCCTGGTTCATATGCTGTATGCAAAGCAGAAGACCTTATTCCTAAAGATAATGAAATAACATTTCTATAATCACAGTCTTGCACAGACTTTAATTCTTGTACTGTTACATCGTTTAACTCTACATGGACGCATCTTGTTTATTCCGTTAGACTGTAATTTTTCCACGGGCAAAGAATCCCATCATTTATTCCATTCACTTACACACTATTTTCTACAATGCCTAAAATAGAGTAGATAGTAAGTATACTAGTTGGATGATGGATTAATGACTGTCTTCTACCTGCAGTGCATTTCAATCATTGCCATCATATATCCCACAGGTAGTTTCAAAATCGAAGCTGCAAGGTGCTTAAGCAAACCTTTACGTGTCAGCAACTTTAACAGAAATGTCACCAAAGCTTGTTTATTCAGTAGCTCCTATTTAAGAACGTTTATATAGGGAAATATCTTGCTCCTTCTTAGAGAAAGTCAAGGTTCAGAAGGCCCGCCCAGCTCTTCTGACTCATGTAAGCTCGCAGGCCTGAAGTGGCTGGCCAGCCTCAGCTAAACTGGATCTTTCTCAAAGCCATCATGAGCCTCTTTTACAGGAAAATCTAAGGAGCCAGGTGTTTGCCCAGAGCAGCCCTGAGAGCAGAAGCCTGGTAATGAAAATTGAAAATACAGGTCATTGCCCTAACCCTCTCTCTCTCTCTTCACTCTCTCTCCCCCCCACCTTTCTCCCTCTCTCTCTACTGCTGTTCTTCATTGCTGTGGCCTTATGACTATGAATGAAAAATAACTGCAGAGCAGGACCAGCAGTTAGCGTAATGGCTATGTTGCTGGACTCCCACGTAGTCGACCATGGTTTGAGTCCCGGACTGGGTGGCTTAAACTCATGCCAGGTACATATGCGTGCGTGCCCACGATCCTTGAGAGGAGAATGGAGGAGAGGGGATTGCGGCATGGCCATCCCCCCTGGGGGGTGATTTCTCTGTTATCTGTGATCTCTCTGTCTCTGTCTGTCTGGCAAGTGCACGTGCCCTATAGCAAAAAACCTCTCCAAAAAAAGAAAACTAAATAAATAAATAACTGCAGAGCTGAAGACAGTGCCCAGCCAGGGGACTTGGGTAAGTCTGTCATACAAGCCACTGTAACTACAGTAGGCACTGTTATGACACGCTGTTTGACCTTCAACAAGTCAGCTGGCTTTTCTGAGCTTCACCTACAGGTTATTGTAGAAATAATATTACTGACTTTATAGGAATCCCATCCAATAGCCTCTTAGGAAGTGGGTTCACATGGACCAGAGGAAACAACAGAATGCCATGTCCTAATAACCCTGGAAGGATAAGCCTCAAGTCCTTGCACAATAATGACCCTGGCCCCATATTAATAATAATATGAAGGGATACCATTTCGTGCACGTCAGTCACATACCGGCCCTGTGCTAGTGTCTTTATGTTTATTGTCTGGCATTTCCACCAGAATCCAGCAAGCTGATAATTAGTATTTTCATGTCGAGAAAAGCAAACAGAGGTCCGGGTCTGGAGGCGTTAAACCATGTCTTTAATCAAGTTTACACAGCTCACCCAATTTTTCCACAACATCAGTGCTTCTTTGGTTGCCCTGGAGCAGAAATCATGCCCCCCTGGAGACCTGCAGCCCCTGAATTCTCACTCAGGACCTTTCCAAATGATTACAGTTAGTGGGCTTTGTAGCCACGCCACAAGGAAACTGCTCATTGAGGGGAGAGTTCGATAGCAAGCATAAAACATAGCTGTTTTAACTTCTTTCCATGGAAAACATGAGGCTGCAATTCTGCCATAGGAAGCTCTGCCACGTCACTGTGAAATGGCCCCAAACTGCACCCCGGTGTTCCCCAGCCCCAAGCCATTGGCTTGCTGGTGCTTTCTGAATGCCTCAGCCATCCACTCTCACCTTCTTGCCCTGCCCGGCCTCCTCAGAGGCCCCATTTCCTTTCATCTAATTCTTATGGGGAAAGAAATGCCACATTTATTAAAGTGCAGGCTTATCTATTTCATCACAGATCTAAGCTGTGGTGATAAATCCCTAAGCTAAACACACACAAAGGGAAATACGAAGCTTGAATACAGATCAGCGCCCAGAAGCAGGGATGAGTGTGGGCCTGTGCCCAGCTCCTGGCAGCCTTCTCGCTCACTGCAGGGTCTTATCCAGGAGAGGTTGTGCCCTCCTTGAGGGTAGGAGGATGGGGCTAAGGCAGGGTTCACAATGACATACATTCTAGGTAGTTCTGGTAAAACCTTCACAGATGTTCTAGTTAGACAACACTGGCAGAGCCTGTGGTCGGTGAAGTCATTAAGATGCTGGACTCCTGCATAGTCGACGGCAGTTTGAGTGCCAGACCTGGCGGCTTGAAGCTCACACTGGGGGCAACCAGCAGTTAGTGTAATGACTATGTCGCTAGACTCCCACATAGCTGACCGTGGTTCGAGTCCCAGACCCTGTGGCTTAAACTCACGCTGGGCACATATGCGTGCATGCCCAAAATCCTGAGAGGAGAATAGAGGAGAAGGGATTGTGGTGTGGTTATCCTCCCTGGGGGGTGATTTCTCGCTTTCTGTCTCTGTCTCTCTTTCTGGTGAGCACACGCGCCCTATAGCAAAAACCTCTCAAAAAAGAGAGAAAGAAGAAAAGAGAAAGAAAAGAAAAGAAAAGAAAAACTCACGCTGGGTGTATGTGTGTGCACGCCTAAAATCCTGAGAGGAGAATGGAAGAGAAGGGAGGTTATGGCCATCCCTACAGGGGAGGGTGATATCTCGCTTTCTCTTTCTGTTTCTTTGGCGAGTATATGTACCCTATAGCAAAAATCTCTCTAAAGAACACTGGCTTTGTGGCATCTTGTGAAACCTCTGAATAATCTAAGAGAACTGTTGTTTCTTCAACCAGTGCACACGGGCTACAACAGAAGGCACTGGAGAGTCCGTCATTCCTGACAGTGAAGGTGCAGGGACCCAGAGAGGAATAGGGCAGAGCCTCCAATTCCTAAGGAGCTCGGTTGGCTCTTAGGACATGGCATTCTGTCGTTTCCTCTGGTCCATGTGAACCCATATCTTAAGAGGCTATTGGATGGGATTCCTGTGAAGTCAGTAATGTTATCTCTGGTATAACCTATAGGCGAAGCTCAGAAAGGCCCTCTGACTTGGGGAAGGTTACTCGGAGACACTGGCGGGGACTCTCCCAGAGAGTTCTCCAAGTATGTGAGCTTCACAAATGAAGTCATATTCTGTGGCCTCCATAGCAGAATTAAAAGTAGAGAAAAACAACACTGGTATAGTTTCACGCATTTCTCCAGGAGCGCTTCCACAGCCTCGCCCATCCTAAGCATTCACAGTCCACTTACAGCCATGGCTACTCAGGTCTACAGTGGGCGACACAGACCACAGTGCTGGGCTTCACATGATGGCTCTCTACACCAGTGGCGAGTGGCAGAAAATATCATGCAGTCCCCTCTGGGCCAAATTGTGACATAAATAGCTATTCATACCTCACGAACAATTCTTCTCTAGTCAAAGAAGTCCCAGGTTTTTTGTTTGTTTGTTTTGTTTTGTTTTGTTTTGTTTTTTTGAGAGATTTTTGCTACAGGGTATATGCACTTGCCAGAGAGACAGAGAGAAAATGAGAAATCCCCCCGCCACCTCCGCCAGGAAGGATGGCCATGCTGAAATTGATTGTCTATTCTTAGGATTTGGGGCACATGAACACACACTCCTGGCATAAATTTTAAGCCTCCAGGTCTGGGATTTGAACCACTGTTCACTATGTGGGAGTCTAGTGACGTAACCATTATGCCATCTGTTGGTCCCAAAACTCCCAGATTTTACCTGGTCACAGGGCCACCTAATATAAAGACTACAATGTAATGTGATGGAAGTGGGAGTGATACACCAACTTTGAGCAAAGATCCTTAAAGATAGGGGCTATGATCTTCTTGGCCCTTTCTCTCTCCTAGTGCCTGGAATGCAGACAAGATGGCAAGAGTCAGGAAGCCATCCTAGGACATGACATGGAAGCCATGCTCAGGAATCTAGAGCAAACAGACAGAAGTAGCCTGAGCCCCTTACATCACAGAGCCGTGTTATCCCTGGTCTGACTTCTTTTACAACAGAGGGAAATACTTCTCTTTTTATCTACAACTGTTACTGTAGGCATATATAATCATAATTTGCTTTCTAAGGGCATTCAGTCTGTCACTAATTTATTCAAAAAAATAATACTGAATGCCCACTAAGTGCGAAGACTTGTGTAAACTGTACTGTACTGTGAATACAGTGAGAGAAATATACGTGTCCCTGTATTCAAGGCACTTCTAGTTGAATAAGTTACTTTTGGTCTGCTTTGTAGTGGTGAGATAGATCTCGATCCCTGGGAGAATACAGTGTATATGTGTGGAGGCGGGTGGGTGGGGAGGAGAAGGAGACAGAAAGATAGACAGAGAGGGAGAGATCCATAGCGGAGGAAATAGAGGGAGAAGCTAGCTTCTTTGACTTCCCTTATAATTGCTCTGGCAACATCTACTGAAGAACTGGACGCCCCAGCTCAGCTCATCTGCCAACACTCAGATTTTCCTAATTTTCTTTGGGTAATACCTCCCAGGTATTCATTCCAAGTCCTTGCACTGACCTGGCCTTCTCATCAACCATTTGCTCTAGCCAAAAATCCTTGGAGGAACCTATGACTCCTTTCTTCTGCTCATACCTTCCATACAAGCGACCAGCATATGTCTTTCAAGTAAATTGTGAACTCTTAATTAGATACTAACATCAGAGAATATCCTTTCACCAAGAAGATACACACTGAAGCAATGTAGGTATGAAGAGTCATGATATTGGCCACTTACTCTCACATGGTTCAATGCTGATCATGGTGGTGATGGTGAGGATGATGATGACGATAGTGGTGGTGATGATGGTAGTAATGATGGTGGTGGTGGTGATGATGACGGTGGTGATGAAATGATGATGATGATGGCAGTGGTGATGACGGCAGTGGTGATGATGGTGGTGATGATGGCAGTGGTGACGATGAAAGGATGGTGGTAGTGATGGCGATGGTGGTGATGATGACAGTGATGGTGATAGTGATGATGATAGTAATTAGAATGATGAACAGGAAGAAGAGAAGAAAGAGAAATGTAAATATAATAAAATGTTAATAAATGGAAAAAGCATATAGGTGCTCATTATTTCATTCTTGCAAATTTTTCATTGGTCGTAAATTATTCATCCATTATCATGTCTCTACCTCAACTCTCTCTACTCTAGCCCCCTTGGTTTCTCATTCCCTAAACATGCCACCTCCACTTGAAATGCTCTTTCTCTACACATCAATGTAACTCAGTTATTTGGGTCTCTGCTTCATGGTCCTTTCCTCAAATCAGGTCTCCTCTTAACTATTTCCCATCACTTTCTACTTCCTTTCTTTGCTCTATTCCTTTTCAAAGAGCTTTTCACTACTCGATTTTAGGTTATGAGTTTATGACATTATTTTCTGTCTCCTAACTGAATATACATGCTATGACTCCAGGAACTTGGTTTTATTCACTCCCATATCCCTGATGCCTGGCACCAAGTACAGAACAAAGATCACTTTTGAATAAGTGAAGAGATCAGTGTATCTTAAGTGCCACCCTGAGTTCACCTTTTCTGGCTCTCGGGGTGCTACTAATGAGATGTGGTCTCCACATTTCCTCCTTGCAAAACTCTCATCTTGGGTCCTCATGAGCCTCCTCCACCAAGCCCCCTTGGAGGGTCCAGACTAGCTCACGCCCATGTCATCAGCCTGACTGAGCCATATGTCACCTCCATGGTAGGCATCCCTACCCTCAGGGACACAGCCTGCTTAATGAAGGAAAGAAAAATTTCCTCTGCTCAGAGCAGCCTTCTCCAATAGTACACAGAGTTCCAGTTCCTTCCTGGCCTCTGTCCCAATTCTTTAATCACTGCTGTCTGTTTACAGAAGAGCCACAGCTAACCTTTCTGAAAGAATTGGTCACTGCTCCCTGCTGTAAACCTTTGGTGCTTTAAGCATCCCTATATTCTAGGCTCTTACTGAGCTCAGCTTATCATTCTCCAGGAGCATACTCCATCATTCTCCTTGCTTTTTTTTTTTTTAAGTTTATTCATTTATTTTTTCCATAAGAAAGACAAAGATAGACAGACAGACAGACAGAGAGAGACACACACACAGTCCCAATGGAGTCTTTATGCTATGATCTACTCCTACTCTCGGCCAGCTCAGACCACGGGCACACTCATGTGCACCCAGTGTGCTCAGGGAGGTACCAGGACACAAACTCGGGACACTTCCACGTGGGCCCAGTTGGGTTACCGCTCTGCTACTCTTCGGCCCCTTCTTGCCCATTTAATCTGGCCTACTCTTTTTTTTTGGAGAGGTTTTTGCTACAGGGCACGTGCGCTCGCCAGAGAGACAGAGAGAGACAGAAAGTGAGAAATCACCCCCCAGGGGGGATGGCCACGCCGCAATCCCTTCTCCTCCATTCTCCTCTCGGGATCTTGGGCACGCAAGCACATGTGCCCCCCATGAGTTTAAGCCGCAAGGTCCAGGACGCGAACCATGGTCGACGATATGGGAGTCCAGAGACATAGCCATTATGCTAACTGCTGGTCCCAAATCTGGCCTACCCTTTAAACACACGTTGGGAGTGGGCAAGTGATGTCGTAAAGGCACTGGACTCCCACATGTCAACGGCGGTTTGAGTCCCAGGCCTGACGACACGTTTCACACTTTGTCTCTCTCTCCCTGTCTCTCTCTAGTGAACCCATGTGCCCTGTTGCAAATTAAAAATAATAACAATGATAAATAAAATTAAATAAACACACTGTGATGTCCACCCTGACCCTGGTAGCTCCTTCTGAAGGTTCTAAACTCATGACCTGTCATTTTTCTGGGGCACCTGCGTGGCCAATTATCTTCCTGTATCTTGTCTTGTCTTTCTGCTCTAGGACTGAAGCTCCTGATGCCAGGACTGTGTCTGACACATCTTCTAGCTCCTGAAGAACCTACCAGAGTGCCGGGCCACAGTGCTTCACATCTAGCTACAGATGACTTGAGGCCACCACCTCCTCCATCTTTGGCTCCCACATATCCTTCACTCTGGAGGCAATGGATGTCAAGCCCCCTGGAAAAAAGACCCCCACAGGCCATTCAGATAGAGGCCGGGCTCTCCCTCAGGAAGAGCTCTCACAGTGCACAGCCCTGTGGCAGGGACCTGCGGCCACTCTCCCTCATGTCCCATTGCTCTTCGCTCTCCTTGCCCCACACCCTCTCGCGCTTGTCTTGCACCGTGCTCTGTTGGCTCCTCAGTTTTGCCAACTCACGGAGGTAATTGTGAATTCTAACCCTGTCCTCAGTGCTTTGGCTTTCCCTCACCCGCACCGCATTTTGGGAACAGCCGGAACGTATTCTAAATCCTCCTGGTCCCTGGGTGCAGTGAGTAATTAGTGGGCTAGCTCAGAGCCTCGCCTTTCTCCCCCAGCCATATGGTGACATCAAGTTCTGTCTGCCCCCACTCAGGCTACCTCCTTGGTGAGAGGGGCAGGGACAGCTTCTCTCTGGCTCAGCTGGCCAAGTCTCTGCAGCTCCCGGCAGGATGAGGCCCTGGGTTGGGAGGACACGCTGGGCACAGGCAGCCCGGCCAGGGCAAAGGCAGCTCTGGAAGGTTCTGCTTTTAGGCACATCTGTTCTTCAGGCAATCCTGTGCCAGGAAAAGCCATTTACACCCCAAGATCATAACATAGGGGCTTAGAACTCACTTTCTGAACGTCACATGGTCACGACGTAGGTGTTCACTGTTGCTCTAATGGCAAGTCTGACACTGAGAATGCGACACTAATTTGGCCGTGGGATTTGCCTGGGCTCTGACCCTAGGGGTCACCGGGTTCTAAGGAAAGGGAAAGGGGGAGTTCTAGATTGGATTCCCGGGTTGGACTGTAACTCTGTCACTGATAGGTCGTGCACCCAGATGGTCTGCCCTGTCGCTCCAGGCCCTGTAGTCTCCTGAATACGTGGATAGTGACAGTACCCACGTGAGGACTATTCAAAGGAGGCTCCTAGCCCAGGGCCTGCACACAGTCCACTCTCTTCAATGACAGTCACTCTTCCTGTTAGTACCTGGGGAAGAGAAGACCTCAGGAGCTAGTAGGCCAGCCTCCCTCCCAAGCCGAAAATGACCAAGTCACTCCCCACCCTGCTTGAAACCAGCTCGCAGTGAGCAGCGCACAGCATGGCAGGCTGGTCCATCTGGATCTGAGGGACTCTCTTCATGAGAACACCTGCCCTATGCCAAGTCAATGGTGGCCTCTTCTGGGGCCTGCCCTGCAGCCCCAGATCGTGAATGGGGTGGCCAAAAGCAAATGCAGACCCATGGCCACAGGATAGGCCTCAGGTAGCAAGAGGGGTTCTCAGTTCCCTGTCTGCACCTCTGGACAGTCTAACTTCAGGGCTTGAGTTCCAGAGTCAGCCTGTCCATGTCCAGAGCCCAGATCAGCCCTCCTGGCTGTGTGATCTCAGACAAGCTTCTGAAGCCCCTGAGCCAAGATGCCTCATCTGCGAATGGGCACAATGATAGTGGTTGCCTCCGAGGGTTGTGAAGATGAAATAAGTCGACCCACAGAAAGTACCTAAAGAGGTGCCAGTTGTTAACATTCTTTAAAGGATGAGAGTTCTCAAGCTGCCCAGAGCCCTGCTCCCCTTCTTTGCAGGTGAGGCACAGGCGTGTCCACAACAGGACCAGTAACTTTGGGGTCACACATTAGCCAGGGCCAGAGGTGGAGCAGGCACACCACCTCCTGGGATCTGGATTAGAAACCCACTGAGTGCAGTCCAGCAGTGCAGTCGTTTGCAGAGTTACTGACCTGCTCCATTTCTTCACACGATCTGAGAGTGAACTGAGCCTTCGTGACTCTCACATGGTCTGCCATTCCCCCTGCAGGGCATATCTGGTCTTCTGACCCAAATACAGGATTTTTATTGTGCTAAGCACTTGACAAATATTAGCCAGAAAGTTCACGTGTGCCAGGCACTGAGCCAGGCTCTGAGGATGAAGGGAAGAGCTGGGCTGACGCCGGACATGACTTAGAGACCAGAAAGCACAGAGCTGTTTAACTCAGGTAGTCTTCATAACCACACGTGAAATGTGGAAGGTATTTTGATCTCCTGTTTACAGACCAGGAAACTGAGGCGTGGAGAGATTAAGTAAGTGGTCTAAGCCCCACAGTCAGTCCAGGCAGAAGTAGGTTCTGAAGTGGGGCCGACACTGTGAGCCCATTCCACTCCCCCTCTGCAATGACGGGGGAGCCCCAGGGACCACCAGGGCCCAGAAGACGGTCTCACCCAGGCATGGACTCAGGAAAGTGAGACCTGAGAAACACCAAAGAAGAAGCCAAGACAAGAGAAAGTGGACAGAAGGAATATTCCAGAAAGGCAAAGCGCATGAGCAGAGAGCCTGAGAGCCAGAGACTGCATTCACAAGAGGAACCACATGCATTCAGGTGACCAGAGCTCTGTTCCCAGTACAGAGCACTGGGCCTTCCAGCTGCAGAGCCAAGCAGGAACCTACTCTCAGAACTCCCTTAAGCTGGTGTCCGAAGCTGCTGAGCAGTGAAGTGGAAGACAGAGGCTGAGGAGAGGGCAGGAGAAGAGGATGGAGAGACAGCAGGTAGAGACAACTATGTACAAGGTTCGGCTGTCAGGTATGGAAGAGGTGGGAAGGGTATGAAGTGGAGGGTGGGGAACCATGCGCAGTCACAGAGAAACAGAGCCAGCAGGGACCAGAAGACGACATAATGGCACTGTCCCTAGAGTCCCATGTAGTCGACCCTGGTTCGAGTCCTGGACCCAGTGGCTTAAACTCATGCCAGTCGTGTGTGCATGCTTGCTCAGGACCCCGAAAGGAGAATGGAAGAGAAGGGATTGCGGCATGACCATCCCCCCTAGGGGGTGATTTCTCACTTTCTGTCTCTCTGTCTCTCTCTGTCTTTCTAGCGAGCGCACATGCCCTATAGCAAAAACCTCTCCCCCCAAAAAAGAAAGAAACAGAACCAGCAGAGGTTACAGGAGGGGAGGAATGTGAGTCAAGAGACCAAAGTCTCTCAGGACTAGACATAAATGGGACCTGAGAAACATGTGACAAGATGAGCTTCAGCAGCATGAACATTTACCTCTGTAAGTGATGTCTTATGGGCAAAGCAAGCCATGCATCCCCTTACTACCTACGGACACTTCTGCCCTTCAGTGGGAGAACTGGAGAGTTGCCACAGAGACCGCGACCCCTAAAATATTTAGGATCGCATTCCTGAAAATGTTGCCAACCCCTGTTTAAGAGCTCTGGAGGGACCAGCAGTGAGCATAATGGCTATGTCGCTGGACTCCCATGTAGTCGACCGTGGTTCGAGTCCCGGACCCAGTGGCTTAAACTCACACCAGGCGCGTGTGCGTGCGTGCCCAAGATCCCGAGAGGAGAATGGAGGAGAAGGGATTGTGGTGTGGCTATTCCCCCTGGAGGGTGATTTCTCTCTTTCTATCTCTTTGTCTCTGTCTGTCTGGTGAGCGCATGCACCCTATAGCAAAGAAAAAAAAAAAAAAAAGAAAAAAAAAAACTCTCCAAAGAAAAAAAAAAAAAGAGCTCCGGACTTTTCCAGGATGTCCGAGTCAAGGCGAGATCTGGCCCTGGGTGTGCGTGATTCTGAAGCCTGCAGGCTGTGACTGCATCAACTTGCCCCCTGTGCAGGTGGGTGACCTGCTGGGGAGGAAGACGTCTGGGAAAGTTCTCAAATGAACCCATCTGCTGTTACAAAGGGACGGGCTGCCTTGTTTCCTATGCAGAGCCCATTCCTACTATTCAGTGATGAGGGCAATCTTATTAAAACAGAAATCAGATCATCGCATGTAAATAAAATCCGAAATAAAACCCCCACTCCCTACTATGACCTCCTTCTGCTCTTGAGCGCGCCAGGCCTGCCTGTGCCTCGGGGCTATGGTACTTGCTGTTCCCTCGGCCTGTAATGTTCTTCCTCCAGATCTCCCCACAGCCAGGTCGTCCTCATCCAGCAGGTACCAGCTCAAATGCCACTTCTTAGGACCAAAGGCAAGTCCTTCTCCCTAGTGTTTTCCAAACACATCACCGCCTGCCTAAGCTGCAAGCATTCATCACTCTGAAGTTATTTACTCATTTTCTTTATGGAGAGGCTTTGTTTTGCTCATGACTAAAGTATGAACTCAAGCAGACACTCCAGACTGCTAACCCTGAGGGCCAGGTGGCAGCACAGTGGTAACGCAACTGGACCCACATGAAAGAGCTCCTGGTTCGTGTCTCACTTCCTCCCTGAGCACTCCGGGTGTACACAGGTGTCTGGGACCTGGGCGGGCTGAAACTGGGGCTGGAGGTGGGGGCTGCAGCCTGAAGACCCTGGTGAGGGGAAGCTGCTGCTTCTGTCTCTTTTCCTCTCTCTTGGAACGAAATGAAAAAACTTTAAAACAAATGAAAAGGCTGCTAACATTTAAAGTCTGCTCTGTCCAATGTAAAATAATGTGAATCACAGATGAGAGCCACAAATGTATGTTTGTATTTTGTCATAGCCATGTTTAAAAAATAAACAGCGCGCCAGCCCTATACTGTAGCAGTTAAACACTGTGCAAAGGATGCTGGATCCCAGAAGGCTGACCAGGGTTCACAGCTTGAAAAATGTGCAGGGCGTATACATATATATATACACACACACATATATATGGAGGCCCAGGAGCTTGACTGGATGGACCACTGGAGGAATAAAATGGCAGCCTGACCAGGCTCCATGGTGTGGTGCTTTCTCTCTCTCCTATTCCCCCTCTCATATGTACATATATACTCTCTGGCATAAAATAATAACAATAATAATAATAATAATTAAATAAAATGTAAAAATAAAAGAAAAACAGGTAGAATTAATTTAAATCATTGGTGCTCAATGATTACACGTGGCTAGGTACCAACATATTACACAGGGCTGGCCTAAAATAGTCCTTCCCTTCTGTCAGATGCTGCTCTGACAGCTTTACATGTGCATATGCATCTTTTCCCACCGAGGCAAGCCCTGTATGCCTCCGTTTTTCTCGCAGGCCAAGTGCAGGCTGGGCCATGTACTTGTCATCCCCTTGAAGCTCCAAAGTCTGCAGAAGCTAGCATCTCAGCCTCCTCTAGAACATATAGTTCTGTTTCCTCAGGGGATGATTGAGAAAAGGCCCATTTCACATGAGAAGTGAGGTTGACCAGAAGTTCCTCAGCATTCAGAGGCATGGTCCATGTTTTCTACCTTCAGCCTTAAACCTATCCCTGGGATCAGGGACTGTAGGCTGCCTGGGCTTATAAGACCTCCAAAAGGAGTCTTTCTTGGCAGTGAATAAAGTGAGCAGGGCACCCTAATTATGGCCTCTTTGAGTCCAACCATGGAGGCAAAGTTCTGTCTTTGGTGCACTCAGCTGTGAAGTTCTGGGTCAGCCGTGGACAGGAGGAGAGTGACCTTGGTGTTTGAAAGCAAGCCTGAGCATTGGAAACCAGGGCTTTCTGCTCAGCCAGCATCCTGTGAGAAGTCTAGGAGGCTGTCAGTGTGGTCAACTCTATACTTATTTTGCAGTGTGGGTTACTAAACGGAGAGGGTGTGCACCCTAGCTGGTAACCCTTCAGTACACAGCTACGTAACCAAAACCTACGCTTTGGCTCTTACATCCATCCAAGAACAGGACCACAGCATCATTCACCCATTCCCTGGACAAACTGTTATTGAACGACTATGATCTTCCAAACAACATCCTTGGCCCTAAGATACCATAGTGATTAAAAAAAAAAAAAAAGATAAAACCCTCGCTTGCACGGAGCTTGCATTCTGATGGGGACAGATAGACAATAAACAAACGAATCAATAAGTACATGACGTCAGATGATGCAAGTGCTCTGAAGAAAAAACAGGAGATGGAACAGATGATGAGGTCAGGAGCAGCCACTCCGAAACAGTGCCCTGTGAGCATTACCTCTCACAGCACAAATATCTATCTGATACTGGAAAATTTGGAGCCACAGCCACAGGAAGTGAGAGGGCAAAAAGCCCTCCGATCAAGAATAAGAGAGACAATAAAGAAGGCCAGTGTGTCTACAGCCCTTTAAGAGAAGCAGAGGCCTTAGAGGGCGAGGGCGAGGGGTGCCAGGCCACACAGCACCGTGGCAAAAGCACCCCTCTATGAAGCCGTGCAAGCTTCATTCCTGCTCTCCATAAAGCTTAAAGAGGCATGTCCCTTGGCTCCCTTAGTCTGCCATTACAGGGGATGGCTTTGACAACAGGCAGGATGACTGATTGCTCATTTACACAACTCACACTGGTGTGAGGATGGGGCATAAATATTTATTGCCTCCAGCTGACTCCACTCTTGACAACAGATGTGAGGTATCAAAATTTGGGAACCCAGCACATGAAGTCATTGCTACTGCTGGGGATAGGCATCTTCCACTCCCCCAGCTCCTCTGAGACAGGCTGTTTAGAAGCCCACAGCAAACCCCTGGGGTTCTGGGCTCAGGGGATCTGTATTGCTCTACAGGTGCTTCTCCCCATGGCTCTGCTTGGTCCACTCATCAGTTCTGATAGTTCCAATCATCCCTGTTTCTGCCCAGCTACCCCCAATCATAGCTGCATACTAACCCCCCTCCCCTCTCAAATGACTCCCACTTCTCCACTCCCTTCAGCCCCAGTTTCCACAGTGAGGTCATATCCCTACAGCCCACCAGCTCTCACCAGCCAGTCTGGATGCTGTGGGTCTTGATATGAACCCAAACTTTGCAGTCTTCAAAGTCTGTTTTCCCTATTTGACAGTCTTCCTCCAGAGGTCAGTTCTCAAAGTTTGCTGGACAAGAGGAACCGTGGGGCAAGTTTTGATTATTATTATTATTTTTTTAAAGAGAGTTTTGCTATAGGGAACATGCACTTGCTAAAGAGACAAAGAGAGACAGAAAGCTAGAAATCACCTCCCAGGGGGATGGCCATGCCACAATCCCTTCTCCTCCATTCTCCTCTCAGAATTTTGGGCATGCATGCACATGTCCCTAGTGTGAGTTTTAAGTCACCGGGTGCAGGACTTAAACCACAGTTGACTACATGGGAGTCCAGCAACATAACCATTACACCATCTGCTGGTCCCAATAATTATTTTCTTGGTATCACTCCTGGTCCTACTACAAACCAATTAAATCAGAATCTTTATAGAATCAGAGCCTGGCGTTAGTATTTTCAGGATTCCCCATACAATTCTCTTGCAGAGCCAGGGCTCAGAATCACTGTGCTAGAGGGGGTTTCTTCAACTTTAACATGTGAACAAATCTTCTGAGGGTCTTACTAAACTGCAGCTTCAGATTTGGCAGGTTGGAAGAGGTCCCAAGATTCTGCATTTCTAACAAGTCCCCATGGTATGAAGTCATTGTGGGCTCATGGACCACACTTTTAATAACAAGGCTGTTAGGCAGCCAGAATTCAGGGTGAGGGCTGGACCAAGACTCCACTGGTTTTCTACATCCATTGTACAGTTTCCTTTAAAGATAGAAAGGGGCTGCCTGGCAGAGTTAGGATAAAAGGCTCTTAGGGAGAAGAGAGGACTTCCCAGCTAATGTGAACAGGGAACTCCATATCTACGCAACATGACGGGGTTTTTGCTATAGGGCACATGCGCTTGCCAGAAAGACAGAGACAGAGAGACAGAAAGTGAGAAATCCCCCCCAGCGGGGATGGCCACACCGCAATCCCTTCTTCTCCATTCTCCTTGGGATCTTGGGCATGCACACACACGTGCCCGGTGTGAGTTTCAGCCACCAGGTCTGGGACTCGAACTGTGGTCGACTACATGGGAGTTCAGCGACATAGCCATTACGCTAACTGCTGGTCCCAGGGGGTCCATTCTCTTTGTATCTTTTGAAGTGCTTAGCAGGATATCTAGTGCATAGTAAGTGTTCCATATATGGTACTTAAGCCATATACGTATGGCATTGTTTTTACTAGCACTGCAGGATCCTCACTCCTCTTCCCAAACCAAACGTGTATGTGCTTTCAACATCCAAAACCCGACCAAGCTCCACAGACCACCTTCTTCTCCAGAGGATAAGGCTCACACAGGAAAATGGAAAGCCTTGGGCTCAGGCACTTCAATCCCAAACATCACCCCATAGAGCCTGTCTGGTCTGAAGACGTTAATGCATTGCCTTTGGTTTCCCATTCTTTTGGTTCCTTTCCCATGAGTTGTAGATGGACTTTCAAAGGCTGGTCCTGGCCAATAGTGAGTGTCTACTGCATATGCAAACTCGTTGTAAGCGGTTTACTTGGCTCAACTCATTATACCCCTAAAACAGTTCAGGGTCACAAGTACTATCAGCCTCGAGGGCAGATGAGGCAACTCAGAAAGGCGAAGAAACCTACCCAAGATCACACACACAGAAAGTGACAGGCCAAATGGCGAACACAAGGCTGGGTGGCAGAGCCCCTGCCTTCCCAGGGCTTCTCAAACATTCATGGCTAAGTGATTTCGCCAAGATGCAGATTGTCATTCCAGCCCGAGGGTCTGCATTTCTCCTAAATTCCCAGGTGATGCCAACGTGGCTGGTCCACTGACAGCATTCTCAGTGACATAGGTCCTCACACACTCTGACAGTGTTTCTGGGTATCTTCCTCACGATGCTCCTAAAAATTCTTGCCACCACAGACTCCTCCAATTGGTGGCTTGGTGATTTGATGACTAGCAAGATCACAGTAAATTTCCCCTTTCGACACTCACCCAAAGTTCTATTAAAACGTCTGTTCAAACTGCAATACTGTGTGGCAAAGGCTATCAGCTATTTGGGAAAGTACTGTGTCCGTGATAAGCTGTAGGTGTGGCTGGTTATGAAATTGCTTTTCACCACTGAGAATGCTTTCTGGGCCAGGGAAACACTTCCTAACTCTAAGATCAAACAGCAGAATTCCAATTTGAGAAATACAAGGAGGGATTTCTTGAAACACTGAAGTGAATCATATAACTGCAAGTGCTTCTTCTCAGCTCACTGTATACAGAAACAGAATGACAAATCTTTCTGCCCAATGCAGGGTATTTAATGGCAAATCAAGGCTGTCCACTCCATCAATCTGAATTCAGTGGCTGTGAGCTAGCTCAGCTGTGAATGAGACGAAAAAACTCAAGCAGAGGGACCAGCAGTTAGCGTAATGGCTATGTCGCTGGATTCCCACGTAGTCGACCGCGGTTCACGTCCCCGACCCGGTGGCTTAAAACTCACACCGGGCGCCTGTGTGTGCGTGCCCAAGATCCCAAGAGGAGAATGGAGGAGAAGGGATTGCGGCATGGCCATCCCCCCCTGGGGGGTGATTTCTCGCTTTCTGTCTCTCTGTCTCTGTCTGGTGAGCACACGTGCCCTATAGCAAAAACTTCTAAAAAAAAAAAAAACCTCAAGCAGAGAGGGGTGAGGATAAATAACCAGGGGTGCTTTTGATGCCTGAATGGTCTGACGTTAGACTCACAAACTGACTTCAAATTGTGAATAGCCCGGAAAATAAAAATACCCTAACTCAAGCTGGTGGTAATAGTAACGTTAGACTAAACAATCATCAGTGATGATAAGGATTAGTTAGGATGGCACTTTCATGCTCTTCCCACTGCCCAGCGACTCTCAAGCTTTACTCCATAGAAGAATGAAGACAGAAGTTTCAAACACCCTACCCCATGACTGCCATTCTCAGTCACACCCCCACATCATTTAAATCATCATCCCTGGAGGTGGGGCCCAGGTATCCTTAATTTTTAAAGCTCCCATGATTCCCATGTGCAGCCAAGTTGGAGAAGAACCAGTGACGGGGCTTTCAGTGTCCTCACTCGTGAAATGAAAGAATCCATGTGGACTAGAGATTCTTCATCCTGGCTGGATGTTAGAATCACCTTAGGGAGGGTGTTTAAACTACTGGTGGCAGCATCATTCCTAGAAATTCTGGTTTGTCTCTGGGACCCAGGCATCAGCATTTTTAAGAGGTCCCCAGGTGATCTGCACATGTAGCCAGGCAGATGACCACTGGTTCAAAAGTTTTTGCCACGAATCTTCTATTGCTTACATTTTAAGGATCTATGATATCAAGGCTGAAAATACATCTTAGACCTTTTGCAAAAGTGGATACTTTCTTCTTTTTTTTTTTTTTTTTTTGGAGAGGTTTTTGCTATAGGGCCCATGCGCTTGCCAGAAAGATAGAGAGAGACAAAGAGACAAAAAGCGAGAAATCACCCCCCAAGGGGGTGGTCACGCCGCAATCCCTTCTTCTCCATTCTCCCCTTGGGATCCTGGGCACACACGCCTGGCATAAGTTTAAGCCATCAGGTTCAGGACTCAAACCACAGTCGGCTACATGGGAGTCCAGCGACATAGTCATTATGCCAACTGCTGGTCCCGCAAAAGTGGATTCTTAATCTTTACCTTTAAGTCAGAGATTCCTAGCTTTGAAGGAGTCTAAGAATCCACTTAATTCTTATGCAAACTATTAGATAAATACATAGATTCATAGATATATGTAGATTTTCAAGAGAGAATGTCCTCAGCTTTTACCATATTCTCAAAGAATTTAGATTACAGTCTTAGAAGTGAATATGACAGGATACACTTAATTATGGAATGAATAGAAAAATCTCAGCAGCATCTTTGCTGTAATTTTGGACTTGGAGCCCACCTACTGCCACCTAACAATTGTATATCTTTATTGCAGGTTTAGCTCAGATCATATAGTCCACTCTTTAGAAAATTGTAGAGTGATGGGGCCAGCAGTTAATGTAATGGCTATGTCACTGGACTCCCACGTAGTAGACTGCGGTTCACGACCCGGACCCGGTGGCTTAAAACTTACGCCAGGCGCGTGTGCGTGCGTGCCCAAGATCCCGAGAGGAGAATGGAGGAGAAGGGATTGTGGTGTGGCCATCCCTCCCGGGGGGGGGGGGGGGATTTCTCGCTTTCTGTCTCTCTGCCTCTCTCTGTCTGTCTGGTGAGCACACACACCCTATGGCAAAAACCTCTCAAAAAAAAAAAGAAAAAAGAAAGAAAATCGTAGGGCGATGAATATGAAGATTTCAGATTCAAACATCAAAATAGAAGCCAAGGCTGGGACTAGCATTTGACTGCTTGGTAATGCTCACAAGGACATAAGACCTTCCAAGTTGTACTTGGGAAAAGACTATGCATTCTGATAGTTTGGATTCATGTCCCCAACTGGGTAAGACTATTACAACTTACTAGTCTTCTCTGCAAACCATCTGCTTTGGATCTTGGTTTTCTCTCTTACTATCCGTGTAACACTGGGAAAAGTATAGAATTCCTCATATAGAATGGGGACAATGTAAGTACTTCCAAGATTGCCATGAAGAATAAGAAAGTACTCAGCATGATGCCTGATGCAGAGCAAAACCCTCCAAATATTTAGATAATACAGGTTGAGTATCTCTTATCCCAAATGCTCAAGAGCAGGAGAGTATGGGATTTCAGATTTTTTTTTTTTAATTTTGGAATATTTGCATGTGAAATGTCTTGGAAATGGGGCCCAAATCTAAATATGAAATTCATTCATGTTTCATATGCACCAAATACACATTCACCTGAAGGTAATATTTTTACAGTATTTTTGTCTTGCAGCATTTTGATTGTGACTCATCACATAAGGTCAGGTGTGGAATTCTGCACTTATGCCGTCAAGGCAATATTTGAAAAGTTTGGGATTTGGGGAAGACTTTGGATTTTTTATTAGGTTAGGGATGCTCAACCTATATTACAGTCATTACTGACTGTCTTATCAGTATTCATACATTTTAGTGACCTTGTTCAAGGTATTAAATTTCCTAGAGCTTCATGTATTGATCCACAAGACAAGAAAAATAAGCCCAGCCTGGTCTCTTTCAGATGGTTATGGCAATGATCAAAAAAAAGGAAGGAAGTGTACTGTGATTGCAGGGCAACTCATCATATATCTAGGAATTCTATAGAGTCCAGGAAAGAGTCACCCCAAGACAAAGTTCCAATGATCCAGTCATGCCCAGCCCAGCCCAGCCCAGCCCTCAGGAAGTGCTCTTTGAGGTTCCAATAGCTGAACAGCTCCACGGCCGGGTGCAGCAGCTTCCTGTCCACAGCTAGCATTCTAGGCCGCTCAGATCTCCCCACAACATGGGGGAATGAGTGACCATACTCCACATATCTGCTGCAAACTCCCCTTTAAGTAAGATAAGGACACCAGTCTCTCAGTACATCATCAGCCCACATCCAGCCCTGGTAGACTAGCAGGAGCCCCTCCCAGTCTGAACCATTCCTGGGAGACAGTCCCCAAATTCTCACAAGCCTGCCTGTCCATCAGAGTCGCTCTCCACGCAGAGCTGCCCCATCTGCCCCAGCAGAGCAGAAATATCACCAAAGTCTCTCACCAGCCACAGCCGAGATTCAAAGGGGATCAGCTCTAGATAATACAGGTTGAGTATCTCTTATCCCAAATGCTCAAGAGCAGGAGAGTATGGGATTTCAGATTTTTTTTTTTTAATTTTGGAATATTTGCATGTGAAATGTCTTGGAAATGGGGCCCAAATCTAAATATGAAATTCATTCATGTTTCATATGCACCAAATACACATTCACCTGAAGGTAATATTTTTACAGTATTTTTGTCTTGCAGCATTTTGATTGTGACTCATCACATAAGGTCAGGTGTGGAATTCTGCACTTATGCCGTCAAGGCAATATTTGAAAAGTTTGGGATTTGGGGAAGACTTTGGATTTTTTATTAGGTTAGGGATGCTCAACCTATATTACAGTCATTACTGACTGTCTTATCAGTATTCATACATTTTAGTGACCTTGTTCAAGGTATTAAATTTCCTAGAGCTTCATGTATTGATCCACAAGACAAGAAAAATAAGCCCAGCCTGGTCTCTTTCAGATGGTTATGGCAATGATCAAAAAAAAGGAAGGAAGTGTACTGTGATTGCAGGGCAACTCATCATATATCTAGGAATTCTATAGAGTCCAGGAAAGAGTCACCCCAAGACAAAGTTCCAATGATCCAGTCATGCCCAGCCCAGCCCAGCCCAGCCCTCAGGAAGTGCTCTTTGAGGTTCCAATAGCTGAACAGCTCCACGGCCGGGTGCAGCAGCTTCCTGTCCACAGCTAGCATTCTAGGCCGCTCAGATCTCCCCACAACATGGGGGAATGAGTGACCATACTCCACATATCTGCTGCAAACTCCCCTTTAAGTAAGATAAGGACACCAGTCTCTCAGTACATCATCAGCCCACATCCAGCCCTGGTAGACTAGCAGGAGCCCCTCCCAGTCTGAACCATTCCTGGGAGACAGTCCCCAAATTCTCACAAGCCTGCCTGTCCATCAGAGTCGCTCTCCACGCAGAGCTGCCCCATCTGCCCCAGCAGAGCAGAAATATCACCAAAGTCTCTCACCAGCCACAGCCGAGATTCAAAGGGGATCAGCTCTCACTTACCTGGAGTCTGCTTGGCCGTACGCACAGGGGTGTAGTGGTTTTTGGAGGACGATCTGACCGGCGTGTTCTCTTTGGGAGAGGTATCGATAGCCGAGATAGTTTCTCTTTCACAGTGTGCTATGGGAATTGGTCCCTGTTGTCTTAAGATGTCAGCCAGAGCCCTAAACGAGGAGGAGATCACACAGTGAGATTCACTGAACAGGTATGCACAACCACGAAGGGAGCTTACTTTTCTGGGGCTTTGATTTACAGAGCTATAGGAGGAGACGGAGAAACAGCACTTCATACTCAAAAGTCACAGCTTCATCTGATCTGGATTCAGTGGGGACACGGGGTAGAGGTTGCCATGCCTGGGGGTATAGACACTAAAAGGCTGTGATTAAAGTTTTCTTAATTCATTCCACATCAATAAATTTTGAGCCCTTTCAAAATCCTGGCTTTCCAAATGCCCATCTAGGCCAGGCAGATAGCTGGAGCAGCTGGCTAGCAGAAGGCCACTACAGAGAAGGGCTGCCTCCGCTGGCCTTCAATTCAGCAGCAGGTTATAATACCAGGGCAAGCGACCTCCCCATTCTAAAACACACGCCAGACCAGGCAGTGGTGCAGCAGCAATGGCACTGGGCCCACATGGGCAAGTTCTGGGGTCCCGTCCCTGGTCCTCTTTGAGCATGCTGAGTGTGGGCCTGTGATCTGAACTTTTTTTTAGATCACGGCATGGGGAGGTCTGTCTCTCTGTCTAGGTCAGTCTTTCTTATGAAAGTAATAAACTTTCAAAAAAGTACAAAGCTTTACACACACACACACACACACACACACACGCACACACCCAAAGTGGCATGTACTAGATACCAAAGACCCAAATACACCATGCAGTTCCTGCCATCAAAGAAGGTGTGATTCAGCTGCAGAGACAGGATGTACAGATAAAAATATACAAGTCGGAACACACGATGAGCACAACTGGGGTTGAGAGGAGGGAGCAACTACAAACAGAGGAAATGCACAGGAAGAAAGACACACAGAAGCTCTGCCGCGGTCACAGAGACACATCTTCCCACAAGGACCCAGTATTCAGAGAAAGCAGCCTTTGTAGCCAGCACCAACTATGCACTTCCTGAGGACTCGGCAAGTGCCAGTCACTTAGGGACAGAGAGGGACAGGACCCAGTTGCTGCTATCGAGAGTTCACAATTTTGGGAGACTCGCTTCCCTACCTGATTTTTTTTTTTTTTTAATTTGTCAGAAAGTGGGAGCATTTGCCAGAAATAGACAGAGAGAGGGAGAGAAGCAAAAAGCAACCCTCTTGAGGCATGGTCATGACACAATCCCTCCTCCATTTCTCTAACCTGCTGGGATTTGGGTCACGCACACATACGCACTTGACATGTTTTTCAAGCTGCCAGGTTCAGAACTCAAACCATGTAGTCAGCCACGTGGGATCTCTTAACCACTAGGCCATGGGGCCGCCTCCCAATCTGGTTTCAAGCAGGAACTCTTTCCATGGGTGTGAAAAGTGAGATGCCCACTGGGAATGGAAGACAGAAGCACATGGGGATGCTCTGAGAAGGCATGGATGAATGTGGACAGGCCACAGAAGCCCATGCCTGAATGCTGACATTTCAGATCAGGTTCCCGGTTCTGAAAGTGCTCCTGTTTTGTACAAGAGAGGCAAGGACTCGTCTATCAGCTCAGGGTGATCCTGAGAGGTGAGTGGGTACCATGCGACACCTCCAGGACTCTCTCAGCCACCCCTGACCACCACGGAGCCAGCCATGCCCAGCCCACACCAGGGCTCCCTCTGTACCCGAGTCCAGCTCTGGCACTATGCCACCATGGAAAGTGGCAGTTTAAACACACGTCTGAGAGTGAATTGTTTCATTACGCCGCCCCTGACACGCTGAACCTTCCTAGCAGAAGAGCATCAAGCTGGCAATCTTATCATTTAGTGGCATTTATACAGTAATTTCAGATTTTCCAAATGCTTTCCCCTCACTGGCTTTCATCTCTCAGCTTTGAAGGAAAGAGCAGATGTACACCACCATCCCCACTCACTTCTGTGGAACAAGCAGAACCTCGGCGTGGAACCTCGCCGCTCTAGGAGAGGGAGTCTGGGCAGGCCTGCATCTAGGAGAGGGAGTCTGGGCAGGCCTGGCATTCAGGGAGCGAGGAAACAAAATTGTCCTAGAAAGCCGATCTGAGTCCAAACTCCAGCTCTGCACTAAGTAGCTATGAAATTTTACACAGAAATTGATTAAATTGAAATTTAATCTTTTCTACTCCATCCACAAAAC
The DNA here is from genome assembly GCF_000334495.1 of Tupaia belangeri chinensis. NCBI lineage: Eukaryota > Metazoa > Chordata > Mammalia > Scandentia > Tupaiidae > Tupaia > Tupaia belangeri. The sequence goes on along the minus strand of NW_006160005.1, from coordinate 3,625,537 downwards.
AAAGGCTTTAAGTTAGTATGACCGCTAAGATCCCTTCTAATTCCATAATTTGATAACTTTGTATTTTATGTGCTTTTTTAAGCTACCCATTCATGCACACATTCAGGTTGCTTTAGTTCCTTCATCCCTGTGATTATCAAAGACACCTTACTGTCAGATCTTTCTACGACAAGAAAATGGGGGAACCAGCAGTTAGCGTAATGGCTATGTCGCTGGACTCCCACGTAGTCGACCGCAGTTCGTGTCTCGGACCTGGTGGCTTAAATCTCACGCCGGGCGCGTGTGCGTGCGTGCCCAAGATCCCGAGAGGAGAATGGAGGAGAAGGGATTGCGGCGTGAGCATCCCCCCTGGGGGGTGATTTCTCGCTTTCTGTCTCTATGTCTCTGTCTGTCTGGCGAGTGCACGCCCCCTATAGCGAAAACCTCTCCAAAAAAAAAAAAAATGGTGCATTAGAAGTAGCAATAGATATCAATAGACATACAGAGCAAGTTAACAGAATTGAGAGTCCAGAAATAAATGTATAAATCTGCATTGACTGATTCCTCTTTTTCTTTTTCTTTTTTTTTTTTTGGAAGGGGAGTTTTTTTTGTCCAGGGGCCACTGGACT
>NW_006160005.1:3614749-3624873 GCF_000334495.1 Tupaia belangeri chinensis | reverse complement strand
GTGTATGGCCATGCTGCAATCCATTCTCCTCTAGGGATCTTGAGCACGCAAAGGCGCCTGGCGTGAGTTTAAGCCACTGGGTCCAGGACTCAAACTGCGGTCGGCTACATGAAAGTCCAGAGATTTAACCATTACCATTACGCTAACTGCTGGTCCCTGCATGGACTGATTCAGTAGAGGAAGAACAATTTCTTCAACAAATGGTCCTGAAATGACTGGATATCCACAAGCAAAAGAATGAAGTTGAGGGTCGTCCAAGGTAGCGCGGCTATGATATAACACTACAGTGCTGAGCCCAAATGGGAAGGTACCAGGTGTGCGTCCGAAGGTCTCCCTATGTATGCAGGTGTGCAACTGGCTGGCTGAAGCCAGGGGTTGGATAAAGGCATAAATACCTCATTGGGGTGTGGTTTTCTCCCTCTCTCTCTCTCTCTCTCTGTCTCTCTCTCTCTGTGCATCTCTCTCTGTCTCCCTCTCTCATGGAAGAAACAAACTTAAACAGTTTTTAAAAAAATGATGTTGGACCCTTATCTCACATCCAAAGCAAAAATTAATCTAAAATAGGTCACATACGTCAATAGAGTCCTACAACTATAAATTCCTTTAAACTAGAAGTAAATCTCTGTAAGCTGGAATTTGGCAATAGGTTCTTATGTACAACACTGAAAACATAAGCAACAAAAGACAAGACGGATAAATTCAAAACGTCTGTGCATCAGAGGACAACAGGAAGAAAGTAAAAGATAAGCAATGCATGGGAACCAATCATACATCTGATAAGAGATGTGTACCCATAATATATAAAGAAACCTTATAACTCCACCATACAATAAACAGCGTGATTTTAAACTAGGTAAAGGATTTAAATAGACACTTCTCCAAAGAAAGTATACTTCGTTAGTAGTTTTTTATCATTAATCATCAGAGAAATACAAATCAAAACCATGATGAGCCCCCACTTCACAACCACTAAGATGGTTATAACCAAAAAGACAGATAATTCCAAGTGCTGACAATGATGTGGAAGAAATGGAGCCTTTAGACATTGCTAACAGGAATGTGAAATGGTGCAGCCATTCCCGCAAATGGTTTAGCAATTCCTAGAAATCTTCAATACAGAGTTAACATATGGTCTGGCAATTCTCCTTCTAGGAACTTACAAGAGAAATAAAAACAAAGCTTGTGTACGAAGATCTTTAGCTACATTATTAATAACAGCCAAAATGTGGCAACAATCCAAATGTCCATCAGTTGATGCATGGTCAAACAAAATGTGATGTCCGAGGTCAGCGGAAAAGTGCTTAAGTATTGTTCTGGTTTTCTATGCACGATGGAATAGTACCCAGCTGTAAAAAGGAAAGCAGCACTGACTCACGCTGCAGCACGGATGGCCCTTGCAAACATCATGCGAAGTGAAGGAAGACAGTCAAAAAAGACCACAGGTATAAAAAATGGCCAGTTTCGGGACCAGCAGTTAGCATAACGGCTATATTGCTGGACACCCATGTAGTTGACCGCGGTTTGAGTCCTGGACCCGGTGGCTTAAACTCACGCCGGGCGCGTGTGTGTACCTGCCCAAGATCCCAAGAGGAGAATGGAGGAGAAGGGATTGCAGTGTGGCCATCCCCCCTGGGGGGTGATTTTTCACTTTCTGTCTCTCTGTCTCTCTCTGTCTTCCTGATGAGCCACACGCACCCTATAGCGAAAACCTCTCAAAAAAAAAAAAAAGAAAGAAAGAAAAGAAAATGGCTGGTTTGCCCATTAAGGACACAAAACGTGAGCGGCTTCAAAAAGTTCGTGGAAAATGGAATTAAAGTGCAGGTTTATATTACTGCAAAAAAAAAAAAAAGAAAGAAATCCATGCATAGTTTTCGGTAATAAATATTTTCCATGAACTTTTTAAAGAGCCCTTCATAGATTCATGGTCACCAGGAGCTGGGAGAGGGGGAAATGGGGAGTAACTGCCAATGGACTCAGACTTTCTTTTTGGAGAGGATAAAAATGTTTTAAAATTGGACATCGATGGGGCCAGCGGATGGTGTAATGATTACATCACCGGACTCCCATGTAATTGACTGTGGTTCAAGTCCTGGACCCAGCAGTTTGAAACTCATGCTGGATGCCTGTACGAGCATGCCCAAAATCCTGAGAGGAGAATGGAGATGGGATTGTGGCATGGCCATCCCCCCTGGGGGAGTAATTTCACGCTTTCTATCTCTCTCTGTCTCTCTGGCAAATGCACACGCCCTCTAGCAAAAATCTCTCTTTAAAAACAAACCAAAAAAAAGGACATCAGTAACAGTTGCATAATTTTGTGAATGCACAAAAATCACTGGATGATACACTTTAAAATCTAAGGATGGGAGCCAGCACTTGGTGTGGTGGTTAAAGCACTAGACTCCCACATAGCTTATTGCAGTTTAAATCCTAGACCCAGAAGCATGGAAAATTATGTCAGGCGCATGTGCGTGCACGCCCAACATCTCAAGAGAAGAAAGGAAGAAAAGGGATTGTGGTATGGTCATCACCCCTGGGGTGTGATTTCTCTTTTTTCCTTCTCTCTGTTTCTGTCTATCTCTCTTTCTGCCAAGTACATAGGCCCTACAACAACAACAAAACAATATTTTAAAAAGAAATCTAAAGATGAATTTATAATATGTAAATTACACTTCAATAAAGCTACTAAACAATTCTCTCTTCTTTTTCTTTCTTTCTCTGCTTCCCAGGTTCTTATAAAGACTCCTACTTCTGGGAACCAGCAGTTAGCATAATGACTATGTTGCTGGACTCCCATGTAGTCGACCGTGGTTCGCATCCCAGACCCGGTGGCTTAGAACTCACGCCGGGCGTGTGTGCATGCGTGCCCAAGATCCCGAGAGGAGAATGGAGGAGAAGGGATTGCGGCGTGACCATCCCGCCTGGGGGGTGATTTCTCGCTTTCTGTCTCTATGTCTCTGTCTGGTGAGCGCATGCGCCCTATAGCAAAAATCTCTCAAGAAAAAAAAAAAAAAAAAAGACTCCTACTTCTCTGGTGCTGTGAAGGAAACTAGGCCTGTTAAATTCATTGCCTTTAGTAGACCAAGATCAAATCCACAGCAGTGTTCTCAGCCACGGTGATTTTTGTCCCCCTGGAGACATCTGGCAATGTCTCAAGACATTTTTGATTATCACAACTGAAGAGGAAGGCTCTACTGGCATCTGGCAGGTAGAGGCAGGGATTCTGCTCCTGCTCAGCTTCCTACATGCAGAGAACGGTAACCCACTACAGGAATTACTGAGCCTCAGGATGGCCCTGTGGCCCAGCGGACAAGGGAGCCAGATCCCACATAGCTGACCATGGTCTGAATCCCAGCCCCAGTGGCTCAGAAAACACAACAGGCACATGTACACATGTGTCCAAAGTCTGGTGGGATGAGAAAGTGGAGGAGAAGCGGTTGCAGTAAGGCCACACCCTACTAGGGGATGCTTTCTCCTATTCCTCTTTCTCTGTCTCTCTCCAGCCAGCACAGATGTCCTTTGGTGATTAAAAAAAGAGAGAGAGAGAGTCTAAAATGTCATTAGTGGCAAGGTTGAGACAGCTGGACTACTTCCACGTGGCACTCAATAAAGTGGGTGTTTCATCCTCAATGCAACCTAGTTTAAAAAGATCTACTGAGCAGGCCAAATGAAGACAGGACTCTGGGACCCAGCAGTCTGGAGACAAAATAAGTGTCCTGATGCAGGGGGCCTTAACTGCAACTGCTTGGGTCATCACTATATCCTCAGGTCTCAGCATTTCACCTACCCATGATATAAACAGAGACAGGGATGCAGACAGGCCCCATCCCAGCCTCTTAGGACTTTCAGCTCAGCACACTTCTGTCCACACTGATGGTTTAAATGGCAGTAGATTGACCCAAGGCTCGTTGGTCATGGAGGATCCAGCAGAGAAGAGTTGCAAATGTAGTTTCCTGCTCCCAGGATGGGAGACTCTCCATGCCCATCTCCCAAGAAGCACTGCAGGACCAAGGCACCATTCAGGTCGCTGCTGGACACCTTCCTGAAGACTGTCAGGCTTGGTGGGTCCAAATATGCTGGGTCCTGCTTGCTGCTGGAGAACAGGTATTACTCTCGGGTTACAGCCACGCTGCCTCCCTGTCTCTAGCCACATGAGGAAAGAACATCACCTTACACCATCTGACATATCCTCTTTGGAGAGAGGACTTCGTTGAGCTGGGCCGCACAGCCAAGAGGGACAGATATAAAAGAAAATGTATTTTTCAAGAGAGGGACACCTGACAGTCTACCTGGGGGTGAGGACCCAGCCACATGCTGGCCCAACAAAGGGCATAGTAGCCAGGGAAAAGAAAACTCCCCCTACGCACTCCTGAACCATCCTCCAAAATCCATCCTTTCTGAGGTCCTTCTGGCAACTAGAGAGGCAGCCTTCCTTCCCAGAACAGGTGGCCCAGAGAGCCAGCCCCTCTGCCAGCTGCCCTCCTCTCCCCAGTTCAGTGACCCCTCCTCGCACCGGTTCCTCTCCATCTTCCATCTCCTTCTCTCCAGGGTGTTCAATAAATATTATCCTAATTCTGAAATGTGCGATCCGGTCTCACCTAATTAACTTGGATACGCCAGAGGAAATGGGTTAAGTCCTGAGCTACTTTCTAACCGTAGGAAAGAAAACTGGTCACTGAGGGCAAGAGCGGGCAGCAGCTTTCAGGGTTTGAGAGAGAGGCAGGGACAGACTGTGACAAACACAGAAAGAGAGAAAGGTAGATACAGGGTGACAGAGCCAGAGACAGAAAGAGAGTAAAGCAAACAGACGGGAGAGAAGGAGAGAAGTGGGAGCTAGAGACAAACGCCAGGAAGAGCGAGAGAGGGACCGAGACTGAGTGAAAACAAGCAGCAGAGATTCAGAGAAGAGTTAGAGAAAGAGACACAGACCAGCGGACATAGAGAGAAGAGGGAGACAGGGTCAGAGGGATAGAGATAAACAGGCAGAGACAGCAAGAGAGAAAATGAGAAACAGAGAGACAACACCAAATTCAGAGTAGAAAGTGACTCAGAAGAGGAGAGACAGACGGAGTCAGAGAGAGACATTCAGAGAGAGAGAGCCAGACACAGAGATGGGAGTGAGGATCCCTAAGAGCCCAGGGCAGGGTGGGATCTACCCCACCCACCTGGGGCCCCAGGTCGCCCTCCCATGATAGCTACAGAGGGGCCCGATATAGAATTCAGGGTGAAGAATCACGCTGTCTTGTTCATTCCAGCCTCCCGCCCACCACTTTTGCTGCAATATCTGTTCCAGCAAACAAAAGAATTCTTTTGCCTGAATTAGCTGGACTACTGCCTGGCTCCCTCTTGCCCAGGTATGTCTTGGCTTTCTCAGGTGTGTGGCGAACAGGGGAGAGTAAATTAATTGGGCAGCAAATCTGATGAGGGAGAACACTCATTCTGATCCAACTCAGGTCGGAAAATCAGTTTTCTTCATCCTTGGTACACCAGGTTCATCCTCTGGGTAACCGAACTCTCTCTCACCTTCTCTCTGCAAAGCACTGAACAACTGCTCAAGGTGTCAGCTGTCTTGCCCCACACCATTCCCACTTTGAACCCTGGGACCCTGGCAGCTACCACGACCCCCATCTTTCACAAGGAACTGAGGTTCGGACCAGTGCCAGCACTAACACACGAAGAAACGGGAATTTAAATCCAGGGCTCACCGTGACTGCCTCTTCCATACATCTCACTTTCCTACAAATCGTCAGCGTTAATGAGTCCTCCTGGTCTCCCCAGCTGGGTCTGCTAATTTAGCAAATGCCAGTTAATATTTGGGCATGGAGAAACAATTAGTAAATGAGTGATTCAGGTCAAGAGCAATTATTTATTTGCTTAAAACCTTGGTTAATGTTGTCAGTGGTCCCAAGGAAATGAAAGTGTGTTTGAATTTCCCTAAGCGCTTCGTTATCTCGGTGCCTGTAGGGACCAAGCCCAGTCAACATTTTTGACATGCTACCACCTGCATTCAAGACATGAAATGCTTCCTAAAATGGCAAACGATTTCCCTTAACAATAGAAAAATAAACAAAACTTCCTTCATGTGCTTGATGGTTTTGCCTACTTGGGAAATTAAAGGCTATCATTTACTAAGTGATTACTACATGCAAGAGATAGCTCCACTCTTACATGCCGTGTATCGTATCATTTCAGGATGACCTTACATGAGGGAGCTCTTCAAACATTACATGGAAATGCACATTAGAAAGAAACTATACATGGATTTCAAAATTGTTTTGCACCAGACCAGCAATTAGCGCAATGGCTATGTCGCTGAACTCCCATGTAGTCGACCACGGTTCGAGTCCCAGACCCGGTGGCTTAAACTCACACGAGGCGCGTGTGCGTGTGTGCCCCAAGATCCCCAAGAGGTGAATGGAGGAGAAGGGATTGCGGCGTGGCCATTCTCCCTGGGGGGTGATTTCTCGCTTTCTGTCTCTCTGTCTCTCTCTGTCTTTCTGGTGAGCGCACGTGCCCTATAGCAAAAAAAAAAAAAAAAAAAAGGTTTTGCACCAAAATAAACTTGTACTTAAATTAATTCCATTTTTTCCACAAACTTTATGAAGTACTCTCATGCTATAGGTACGTAGCTCCATTTTACTGATGAGAAGTTTAAGACTTTGAAAGGTTATGTGGATCGGCAGGTGATGTGGTGGTTGAGGGCCCTGGACTCCCACATGGTTTGACTGTGGTTCAAGTCCCGGACCTGGTGGCTTGCTTTCTTGCTTTCCCTTTCTCTCTCTCTGTCCGATAAATTTTTAAAAAGTAATTATAATAACAAATGGAATTAAATAAAATAAATAATTCTTTTTTAAAAAAAGTTATGTATCCTTTTCAAAGTCACACAGCTAGTAAGTAATGGATCCAGATTTCAAATACACGTAGGTTAAACTCCAAGGGTTGATTATAACTATTCCTCCCTCATTTCTTTTCTCCATCCAACATTCTATCCATCCATCCATCTAGCTAACATTCCATCCATTCATCTGTTCTCCCATCTATCCATCCAGCCAACACTCCATCCACCCATCCATCCCTACATTCACTTACCCACATTTATTTTTGTTTCTGGGCTTTTTTTCACCTACGAGGTCCCTGCAATGGTCTATGACACAGATTTTTAGAGTGTTCCATTTTTAATACAAAAATCTACCCAAACCTAAGAACTTAATTGCAACTCGACTGCTCAGTTCTATTCACCTTAGTGAATCACTAACATCCACAGCTTTGAAAGTATTTATGCTATTTCAGCAGCCGGTCTTTTCTGCCAAATGAAATCCTAAATAAAACACTCATATATGTCTCTAGACGCCTGCTTTTGCCTGAGGTCAGAGTGAGGAGTTAGAATTCTGCTCTGCCAAGCTCTTCCCCACTTCCCCTCAGTAGTCCCTGGACTTCAGGGAGTTTCCAAATTTAGAAACAACAGGCCAGCAGGTGGCATAGTGGTTAAGGCTCAGGTCTCCCACATGGCCAACCACAGTTCGATTCCGAGATCTGGCAGCTTGAAATTCACGCCAGGTGCATGTGTCCAAGATCTCAGGAAGAGAATGGAGTGTAGGAGATTATAGCATAGGCATCCCCCCCAGAGGGTGATTTCTCATTTTCTCTTTCACTGTCTCTGTCTCTCTTCAGTGAGTGCACACACCCTATGGCCAAAACCTTAAAAATAAACAAATAAAATTTTAAAATTTAGGAACAAATGAGGCAAAAGACCACCAAGTAAAAACCTTGATTTTTTTTTTCCCTATCTTTATGCATTGAGCAGAGAGCAAAACTTGGGTTTCCTCAAATTAAGCAGGGAACCTAGGGTCACTTAGTTTACCCGGGCAGTCTTTTTCATCTCAATTAGTATGCTCTGTGTGAAGACCCTCAGAGAGCGGTTACTCACTGACACAGAGCAAACGGACACCAGCCTTCTGCCTTTGCCACGGCTCTGCATCTCTGAGCTGGACAAATGTCATGGAAGGGAGACAATAAAGACAGCTCATCTTCAGTAAGTCATCCAGTGCCCAGAGCTAGGCAAACTGGGTAGTAAGACCTCCCCAATGACGCCCTTTCTCTTTTTAGGAAGAGTCAGAAAAAAACTGATGCTGTTAGGTAGGATAAAAGGCCAAATAGATGAACTATTCCATGAATAATCTATTCTGGTTAATGTCCTTATTCCTCAAGACTAACGAGAACACTCTTGTTTTTGAAGAATTTTCCAAAAGTTTTTTTTTAATTAAGTAGATTATACTGAATATAATTAATTCCTATTTTTTTTCTTAAGAATTCAGGGTTCTTCATGAGAGAGCCATTAGTCTAACATTTAGTTCGCTTCACAGAACAAACTACATAAACTAGAGAAAGGAAAAGGAGTTATGTGTATTTAAACTACAGGATAGATGGTGACAGTTACGGAAGTTGTTTGGGCTTTTCTTTCTTTAAGTCAGTCTCTAACAGCTACATCTCTGGCATCTCTCCTGAAAGTGGAGGACAGATATTGTATCCCAGTTGCAGAAAGGATTCTGGTTCTCTGACTCTCGGATAACTGAGCTTTTCCCTGACGTTGACGCTTTCAGAAGAACTGGCATCTTCTTTAACCTCATTTTCATGCTTCTCTGCTGGACAGTCAAGCACTTTTATGCCCTAAAATATATGCTCAGGACAATTGAAGTGAATATATTTTTATGAAACACGGGCCAAGGAGAAAGGCTTAATTTAGTTTTCCCTCTTTCCAGTTCTCTCAGTCCAGTTGAAAAACACAGCTGCTGGCTGTATGAGACTGCTCTCCTCACACAGAGAGGCTCGGGAGGGATGTGGAGATGTCATTTGTGGTGTTAACAACGTCCCTGCATCTGTCTGGAGTGGTTCTGCAGGAACACAACTGGGATTCATCATGGTCGTAAACATCCCAGGACTCAGCAAGGGAAGGTGCGGCCGGCCTGCTTTGTTTTTTTCAGGCCAGCAGGGCAAGGCACTTCTGTCCCCAAGGGTGCCTGTCCTGGAGCTATGGCTACATAGCCAGCCCTGAGCGAGGCAGAAAGAGCTACATTCACTGGGGCTTCAATTCATCCCTAATGGCACCGGCTCCACAGACCCTATTTCCTACCTCGAAAGTCACAGGAGTATTTACCCAGGCCTGGGAATCTGGTAGCATCAATGCCAAGCCTAGACTTTTCAGAAATACTAGGATGATTTGAGATTTAATCAAAGGTCTGAATAGGCCAAGTGCAGCTTGAATTTGAAACTGGAAAAAAAAAAAAAAAAAAAAAAAGTACCAAAAATTTGGAAGGAGGGGGGGGGGGAAAAAAAAAAAAAAAAAAAAGAAGCTACCAGAATTTGGAAGCAGGCGGTGGTGCGGCAGTAACGGGACACTCCGAAATGCTAGACCACATGAGAAGGTCCCACGTTTGCATCCTGGAGGCCTTCCTGTCCTGCGTGCCCATGATCTGGGCTGGTTGAGGTTGGTGGGAGTACACCACAGTGTGAAGACCCTGGTGAAGTTGCCCCACCCCCAGCCCCGTCTCTCTCATTTGCTCATCAAAAAAATAAATAAATAAATAATTATTTTTTAAAATGCTGCCAGAATTTGTTCTGAGGAGCACCGGGCCGTCCAGGTGATAGATGAGTTAATAAATGTACCTGCGTATAAGGTACCAGGGGGGGTTGTGCAGCTGCTGCTGTTACTGTTATTACTGTTACTCTTGTTTCCATTCTTTGTGCTGACAGACCTAAATCTATGGGTGAGACAAAGCGTGGTATGAACACGGAGATTCCGGAGCCAGAGCGTCTGAGTTGGAATGCTGGCCACTTAGTTCATGGACAATCATTAGCTAGCTACTTAAGTGCCCCCTGGCTCTGCTTTCTCAATGAAAAAATAAGGCCTACCAAAATAATCAGGCAAAAACTAATGTCTACCTTTCAGGGTCCTTATGAAGATGAAATGAGTTAATATTTGTAAAGCACTTAGAACAGAGCCCGGCACCTCATAAGCACTATACAAATGTTTGTCTAATAAATAAATCCAAATGCAACCTCCTGGAGTCTACAAAGCTCAGTCTAAAGGACCACGACAGACGCACAGGTGGGAGAGGGAAGTCAGAAAG
>NW_006160005.1:3598999-3614597 GCF_000334495.1 Tupaia belangeri chinensis | reverse complement strand
GAACCCTAAACTTGGACTCTGAGAGCCCAGTGCAAAGAGAGTGTCTGACTGTCCCCTTCCGCCAGGTCACTACAGACTGTGCCTCCATGAGTGTGCAAGGAAGAATCGGGATGGAGGTCCACTGAAGGACGATAGGATTCATAGTGTGTGCAAAATGCATCAGCCATCTACTGGGGCACAGGGAGGAAAAGGGCTCAAACTGGCCAGGGCAACATTTTCTGAAAAGAATTCAGTTAGGGTCAGCAGGTTGTCTGATTAGGACAGCTGGATCCCACATGGCCAGCTATGTAGCTCGAGTCATGGACCCCGCAGTTTGAAAAACACACTAGGCGCATGTGTGTATGCCCAAAATCTTGAGAGGAGACGGAACTGTAGTGTGGCCATGACCCCTGGGAAGGTGCTTTCTCACTCCCCCACCTCCAGCAAGTACACAAGTCTTTAAGAACTACTAAAAAATTTTTAAATTTTAAAACTTTAAAATTCAGGGTTTTTTTTTTTTCTTTTTCTCTTCCTTTTTACCCCCCTCTCTTCTTGTTTGTTTCCTCTTCTTTCTTCCTTCATCTCTCTTCCCTCCTCCCTTTCTTCCTTCTTTAAAAAAAAGTATAAACATTTGGTCATCTCCATGCACAAGTACCTTTTTTTTTTTTGAGAGAGATTTTTTGCTTTAGGGTACTTGTGCTTACCAGAGAGACAGAGAAGCAGAAAGGGAGAAATCACCCCCCAGGGGAGTGGCCACACCACAATCCCTTCTCCTCCATTCTACTCTTGGGATCTTGGGCACACAAGCACACGCGCCCAGCATGAGTTTTAAGTGGCCAAGTCCAGGACTCGAACTGTGGTTGACTATGTGGAAGGCCAGTGACATAACCATTCCACCATCTGCTGGTCCCATCCATGCTTAAGAACCTCTATGCCAATGGAATCATGGGAAAGGAGTGGTACACAGAAAGACCAACGCAAGCCCTCTCCATTTTAATTCATTTACTCATCCAGTACTTCGTTTATTCAGCCATATTCATGAAGTACCTATCCTGTGTCAGGCAGGCACTGTTCTTGCCACTAAAATACAGGTGTGAACAAAACATGCAAACTCTCCTGTCCTCCCACCATCCCTGCCAGAGTGATGCTGCTGCCTCAGACTGAAAAGCATGCAATTTGGGGGAAGAAATCTTTAGATCTTTGGTTGCATTTAAAGTATTGAGAGTCACCTACTGTTCCTGGTTAACTCGTTCATAATTTTACTGTGGAATTATGACCCCATTTCTCGATGGACAAAGGTACAAAGACTTGAAGCCATGTCCTGTTAGAATAGACTCATAAATGGGGTGTTCATTCAGGAAAAGGAAAGATTGAAGGGCACCTTGACTGCCACCTTCGAAGAGCTGTTTGACTTTTTTTTTGCAGGAAAAAAGGAGGCATTCCCTCTGGACTCCTCCAGTGAGTAGGCTGCGGACCAAAGAAATTGATTGTGGCTCCCCATGAGAATCAACTATAACTGCATCCTTAGGGATTCAAGGGTCATCAAAAAGTTCATAGCAAAGGTGTATTGGGAAAAAAAAATGTACAGATTTAAAAAGTTTTTGCACTGAAATAAACAGAAATAAACAGGTACTTCCATTCCATTTTTTTCCACAGACGTTTGAAGTTCCCCTCATTGACCAGCCTGTCTCCAGGGGTAGGAGCAACCCCAGCTGGGAGGCATGGGTGGCCACTGGATGTGCATGGAAAGGAGGGAAGCTGGTGTCCGGAGGGGCGAGCACTAAAATGCCTCGTAAGCCCCTACCCACTAGTCTGTGAGCTTGAAGATGCTACAAATGAGCATCCCCATGAGGCCGTTTGCAGATAACATCCTTATCCAAACAGAGTATGCAACAAAAATGCATTTTCTCCACATCCCAGGGCTGTTGCCCCTGTAAGCACAGATGGACACTGTCTTCCTGAATCTCCCAGGGGCGCCGAGGTCAGAACAGACCAGAAAAGAACACACCTCCACCACCTCATTGTCCCCACATCCCACAGCAGCACTAACAAGCCAGAGGGGCTGAGGAACTTGTCCAAGGTCATGGAACAGAAAGGGACAGAAGTGGGAGTCAGCCTGCCTTCTCTCTCAGCTCCCAGGAAATGCTCTCGGGCAGGGAAAGATGGATGACAACCTCTGAGAGTGAGAGGAACAGGACTTGGCTAGAAGTCCCTCAAGAGCTGCATAAGCTGACAAAAAGGGGGAGGTAAAGGTCTTTTTCTGTGAGGGGCAGGGATGCTGGCTAAGGGCTCCTTGTCACATCCTGCAGTAAGTGTGATGCTACCTTCGCAATCCGAGCATCGGTGTGGGAGACAGTGATCTACGAGCAGGCTCCTGGGTCATGGACAAGGGACCACAAAGGCAAGAAGACAGAGTGTGACATCCTCTTATTCCCCAGAGACGGGCACATCATCCAACCTGCCTTCAGAGCCCCATCCTCTTAGGCCCAGCTGACCTTTCTTATGGCAACAGGCAGATGCAGGGAGCCCTGAGGTCATGGTATAATTCATAACATTAATTGTCAAAGCTGAAAGAAAGAGAGTGAGAGTGGTTGAATTTTAAAAACTCGGGGAATTTTTTTCTTTTAAATAATAATTTTTAAAAGGGGAAGGAAAGAAACAAGAGAAGGGAATATCAGCAGATGCTCCAGAGGGAATTAAAAAGGGAATCTGAAGCAACTACATTACCCACTCAGCAGAAACCAGTGCAGGCTAATCCCAATCAATGAAATAGACATATGAATTAGAAACATTTTAGGGGCAATGCACTTGTATTGCTTCCTAGGCCATTGCTGGATTTCCAACTAGACTACAAAATAAGATACCATAAAACTGACCTTTGGAGAATTGCTTTATCGAATAGATAAGAATGATTTGTAATTAGCATGCCCATTGTCCACCTAAGAGGCTGCTTCAAACAACCTGTCCTTCCCCGTGGTATACCTGTCCTGGGAATCTGTGCAGCCTCGTCCAAGCTATTAATCTGTCCATCGCAGCTTTTTATCAGACAGAGGAAAAGAAAAGCAACTTCGCCCAGGTCCAATTTGGGTAAATTCTGAATTAGTGGCGTCTGAATCGATGCAGTTTAATGAAGCTACAGCTGGACAAGTTCAAGAAGAAGAGCCAGAGGGAGATGAGGGAAGGAACACAACTCGAAAGAAGTGAACAGGAATCCAGAGAAGGACAGATGGTGAAGAAGCAGCCGTGGGTACAACACTGAAAGTAACAAGGAGAAACGTTTTAATGATGCAAGCTTGAAAGAGAAAGCAAGCCAGGACAGAGCCTTTGCTCAAGAGCTGATACTCTTCTTCGAATGTTTAAGGGTGGGATGGAGAAGGAGGCTCTGCTACGGGGGTGGGGAAGGCGCTCCTGAGCATGGAAAGCTGTGTGACTTCTTCCTGCATGCGTGGTCTTTGAGCCTGCGGCATGGCACCTGGGGAACTTCGAGCATATTTCTCAGGACACAGTGATACGTGGAAACACAGTTCTCTGCGATGTGGGACCCACATGAGAAGGTCCCAGATGGGCATCCTGGGACCTGCCTGGGCACGTGAGGGCCTGCGATCCCCGCTGACTGAGTCTTGGGGTGGACCATGGTATGACGACTTTTTTGAGAGTGCCTGTCAATCTCTCTCTCACTCATGGAAAAAGTAAATTAGTTAATTAGATGGTATTTCTCAGGATGTAGTTAAAAAGTCAGAGAGGGTTAATGTGGAGTCCAACAGGAAGGCTAGAACCCAGATTCTCCCCCAGGTTCTGAAGCAGTCTGAGCTGACAACTCCCTTCTTGATCACCGTGGGGTCTTGTCCTCACCCTGTGTACCGCTAGCAAAGGTCCACGTTCCCAGTACCTCAGAACAGAGGGGCTCAACGGACTCTGGAATGGACTCGCAGGTGCCCCTTCGAATTAAAAGTCGCTTCTGCGCCCCTCACAGCAGCTTTCTCCGAGTCTAAATTCCTCCACACTGGAGCAGCGAGAGTGAAGGCAGAAGGAAGACGTGGCCGTTTGGGTGGAAATCACACTTCCCAGAAGAGGACATTTGGCTAAGGGAACAACAAATAAGTCCAGAGGACAGATGTCCTAAGTAATGAGACTTTAATGACGAAGCTAATGGGAACAGTACACGAGACCAAATGCCAAAACAGAAAGGAATAATGAGAGTGCTTGTAGAGCCTGTAGGAAACAGGAACTCTTCTCCCAAATGTCGGGGAACAAGGCCAGGGTTCTAGCCACCCAGAGCCTCACTAGAAGTCTAGCTCCCGTGAATCTTGAGCAAGGGGTGGCTTTGGTCAAGGAGGGCCCAAGCGTTCTCCTGCCCTTGGCTAGGAACAGGCTTGAACCAGGATGGAGACAAGAGGCTGAGACAGCTCAGGAACTCAGGGGGTGGTGAGCAAAGTGGTTTCCACACTCACCTCAGTCAGAGGCGAGTCTGGTGACTCAGGTGCAGGTACCCCTGGCAGGAGCTGCAGACCAGGGGTGGAAGCTGGTCACTGACCACTGCCCCAGAGTAACTGGGGAGACCCTAGCCACTGGAGAGTCTCACACATGGAGTGATCATGGGGCCTTTTTCACATATCCTTCAGGATGGTGGACTTGAGAGCACAAGAACAGAGAAACACACAATGAATCATGACGCACACCGAGGGGAACAGAGACGGGAAAGAATGAAAGAAGAACCGGGAAGCAGAAACAGCTGTCTGAAATTCTGTGTCATGTATGCAATAAATGGGGCAGGGGTCTTCCTACACACACACACAGCCATCTGCAAGCAAGCTGTACAGCTCAGTAATTAAGACTCAGAGTAGCTCAAGGCCTGTCCTCTCTCCTCCAAGCTGCTTCTTTTCTCCACATCCCCTAGGGTCCTTCACTACTTTGTAGAGCCCAGGGATTCTATCAATACCATAAAGGATTGTCTTGTTTGCTTGATTTTATTTCCTTTATTAAAATCAGGGTTGTTCTGCTGTTTTATTTTTTAATTTTGGTTTTTGCATGTTTTTTGTACTGTCTTTGCTGTCCTCAGACAATCTACTCCATTCTTGAAAGAGAGCCTTTTGCTTGCTCTGGGCACCTTAGTACCCTGCAGAAAACTGAATGGGAGCCACCTGCTTCCAAGATACTTGATTTAAAGGTCACTTATCCTCCCAGTCCTGACTGCGAAGCCCATCCCAAAGCTCTAGCAGCCAGCTCTTTGCTTTCTTAAGTAACCTGAGTATCAGTGATCCCTTTACATTCAGTTGCCATATTGGGCCCCAGAGGAGATGAAGACTGGTAGTATACTGGCTGTGTGACCTTGAGCAAGTCATTAAGCCTCTCCGAATCAGTTTCTTCATCTATAAAATGGGCTCCTATATTCAAGGGCGTGATGGAAGGATGCAGTGAAGGAATGGAGGTCAAGTACTGAGCCTGGTGCCCGGTAAAGAGCCAGTTCTCATGTCTGGACACTCATAACTGTCTATCATCCTTCCCACCTCCTTGAGTCCTGATCTAGCCAAGACTCCAGATCCTCCCGGCACTGGCTTTCAAAGGCCATGGGTGACGGGGTTGTGGAAGCTCCTAGGAGACAGAACCCCCAAGTTCCGGACAGTGGAGCAAAGCTGAGGGGAACTCCAGCCTCACAGTGGGACTGATTCCTCCCAGAATGTCCAAGAATGGTCTTTGGGAATTGGTGGGCTCAGAGGCTTTGCACCAGCTTATATCTGAGAACCATACAAGTGCACAGGTCTCCACCTCCCAATTTCCGGGTGAAATGAAGGAAAGCCATCCCACCCAGAATGTTACAGCCTGGTGTTTCCCCACCTGCAAACGCTGTATCCAGTGGCCCCTTGTCACCTGCCCTTACTTACACTCAGCCCATCCCACCCTCGCTCCATTCTCATGTCAATCCAGTCCAGTGAATGCACATTTGGGTGGGGCAGGGTGTGGTGATTACAATCAGAAATCTATCAGCAACTCCCACTGACAGCCTCATCTCCCTGGGCTCGCAAACATTTCTAATTGAGCTATGGCTGTCTGGACAAAGCAATGACGCCATCTGAATGCAGAATTGCAAAGATGATGACCCTGGGATGGGAGGGAGGGGCACAATGACCGCCCTGGCTCTGCCCCTGCCTCACTGCACACCTCCCAAAGAAACTGGGTCCCTATACCTTTGCATCAAACCAGAACATGAAACTGAGCCATCTCATGCAAATATGTGGGACATGCAGTTTGTTGTTGTTGTTGTTGTTTTTCCCACCCTTTCGGGGCAGTTACTTGAAATGTCAGCTGCATATTTCGTGCCATCCTTTTTCTTCCTCTACCAACAGCCCCACCACCTTCCAGACCCAGGTGACACAGCCTGGAACTGTGCCAGTAATTATCCTTCCACATGAGGAGAGCCCCCTCACAGCAGTCATCATGGATTGCTGGGCACTCGCACACAGAGCTGCCATTCATGACTCTGCCACGCCCCTTCTGGGCTCCTGCCTTCAGAGACAGCTGACAGGGCTCCTAGGAGAGCAGGTTTCATTACCAGAGGCATTCATGATTTCTAATCACCTATTTCATTCATCGGCTTCAGCCCCATGACTTACCACTGCTTACAAGAATCCAGTCTACCCTAGGAGGATAAAAACATGCTACCATGACGGAACGTCAAAATGATGTGCCATCAGCTCTCAAAGTACTTCTAAGAGAGGAACCGTGGGAACGTTTTCCAGAGCAGAGCAGACTGTGGCCTCCCAAGGTGAGCACTTGAAAGGATGACACTTTAGGCTCTGTACGCCGTGTTCTTTCAAAGAAGGTACAGGCGAAGCCCCCCAAAGTAGGTGCTGTGGAGATTAATTCCCTATCGTGATTGGACCTAAATTTCCAACTTCATTAGCCTGGTGGTATCTCAGTCCAGAGCTGAGAAGAGGCAGAACTGGCCCCAGTGAACGTGCTTCTGCTGCTCACAGAGTTAGCTTCAGCATGAAAATTTCCAGCTTCATTAGCCTGGTGGTAATGAGCTGAGAAGAGGCAGAACTGGCCCCAGTGAACGTGCTTCTGCTGCTCACAGAGTTAGCTTCAGCATGAGAGGACTTCAGAAAGTCATGGAAAATGAGATTATAGTATGAGTTTATTTTAGTGCAAACCACTTGAAATCACACCTAGTTTATGATACATGTTTTCCATGCACTTTTTAAAGACTCTCCCTCACATCGTGGAGGACAGACACCCCAGAAAGCACTCACACATGCTGGGCCGTGCCAGAGCTGGGGGTTTCTGGCCTCTGGCAAAGCTGAACCTCCCTCATTGATCTGTAGGTCTCGGCGTTTCTATCCATCTCTGAGAGAGAGAGAGAAACAGAGAGTGAGAGAAAGAGAGAGAGAGAGAAAGCATTCACAGCCCAGGTTTTTTTAATAGTTCTCTCTTTTCTTTTTCTTCAAGTCTATTTATCTTATTCATGAAAGAAAGTGTGTGTGCACTCATACAAAAAGAGAAAGCTCCCTAAAGGGGTTTTGTCACACCATGATCCCTTTTCCCCAGCCCTCCAGCTCTTTAGCTGGGCAGGCGTGCACACCTGGTGTGCTTCAGGCCTGCCAGGCCAGGGAGCTGGACCGCAGTTGCCCGTGAGGCTTCCACCACATCACTGCGGTTTAGCATGTTACCAGCTGAGCCACTGGTCTGGGCCCTAACAAATGACAGATATTTGCCCACAACTTTATTCGGCAACCCCTTGCCTTGGTCCATGACCCTTTGGTTTGCTCTGTGTAATCCATCTCCATGGATGGTCTGATTACTCAGATCTGATTAAAGGACTACGCCTAGATCAGTCTGTTGCCCTTTAGAGAGGGATGTGGAGAGACTGTAAGAGGACCAGGGAAATCCGTTTAGTGGAGGGAAACACTGAATTAGGAAAGAATCAGGAAATGTAGGAAGGAAAGGAGAAGTTGTCACTCCAGGCTCCAAGTACCTGAACGTTATCGGATGATGACTCATGGACGCGTATAACGTAGAGCAGAATAGTTTCCACTGGACAAGAGGAGGCTGAGCCTGGCCTTGGACAAAGGAGTCCTGGCTTTTTGTCCCAGCTCACTCACCCACTTACTGAGGAACCTTGGCACTGGGATGTAGCCTATCTGATTTCAGCTGCTTCCGTTATGTAATTAAGAAGTTAAATAAATCATTTGCAATAAAAATGCTGATTCTTTAATAGATTATGAAATAATAGAATAACAGACTCTGACTTCTGAAAAAAATTTGGTTTTACTTCTAGAGGTAAAGAAGAGAGAGAGAGAGAGACCAGCAGGTGGTGTGGTGGTTAGGGCACTGGACTCCCACATGGCTAACCACAGTTCAAGTCCTAGACCTGGCATTGCTTCCTTGCTCTCGCTCTCTGTCTCTCCGGTGAGCACACACATCCTCTGGCAAGAATAATAATAACAAGAATAGAGAGAGTTGGGACCAGCAGACGGCGTAATGGCTATGTGGCTGGACTCCCATGTAGTCGACTACAGTTCGAGTCCCAGAACCAGAGGCTTAAACTCACACCGGGTACTTGCATGCTCGAGATCCCGAGAGGAGAATGAAGAAGGGATTGTGGCAAGGCTATCCCCCCTGGAGGGATGATTTCATGCTTTCTATCTCTCTGTCTCTCTGTCGAGCATACGCACCTTATAGCAAAAACCTCTCCAAAAAAATGAATAGAGTTAGCAATCCATTCTAAATAAGGTTGCTAGAGTCAGTCCGTGGTGTTACGGTTAAGGCAGCTAAATCCCACATGGCCAACTGTGTGGTAAGAGTCCTGGATCCAGTGGTTCAAGAAACATGTCAATTGCGTGTGTATGTATGTATGCCTAAAGTCTTGAAAGGAAGAAAAAATGAAGGAGAAGGGATTGTGGCATGGCCATGTCCCATTGGTCTGTCTCTATCTCTCTCCAGTGAGTGCATGCACCCTTTGGAAATGTTTTAAAAAATAATAACTAAATCTGCTCAATAATAACTAAATCTGCTTTGGGTCTCTGACCCTCAGAGGGTTCACTGATAAACCCTCCCACCCAGCCTTTTTCCCCATCAACAATCTCTGCAAAGAAAGATGCTACAGATGTGAGGTCATCAACATGACTCAGGAAAGAATAATGGGTTGGAGTTTTCCAAAGCAGAGAATAAAGGAAAGAAACATCACTATATGAAGCATGTAAAAAAAAAAAAAATCAGTTTAGCCTAGGACCTCCAAGATGCCATCACAGAGCCCTCACAACCACCAATCTAAGACATCTCATACACTTATAAGTTCAAAACACAATTCTGTGGTTCCATGGGAAATACATTGTCAAGACAAATGACCCAAAATATAAAACAAAATGCGCTTAGTTCACCATAATTTCAAAAGCAGATGGTCCAGGATTCTGAGTGAGGGCAGGGTAGCAAGGATAAAAGAGGGTGGTAACTGCCCACAGCCAGGAGCAGGGCAGCAGTGCCAACATGTGGTGAGGATGCTCGCTGACTACACAGATGAAGCCAGAAAGTCAGGACAGAAGCACAGTCCTGCCCGGCAGTGGAGGAAGCAAAGCAGGTGGTGGAACTGGAAGGATGGAGCATCCTCTGGATGGTGTAGTTCCCTTTCATTTCGGATCCCTAGATATCTCCATCTGAGGCTGGTGAACGAACCTCTTTCGATCAGCTCACTTTTCCAGCTCTCTTAACCACTGCTTCCGGCACAATTGATTTGAATCGACTGCACAGTCAATCCAATCCCTCATTAAAATCGGTCGGAAACAATGCATTGGACTTTTTTCTCTCTTTTTTTTCTCTCTCAGTCTACATTGTGGGTAAACTCTTGGTATCTGAGCAGCCACTTCCCTGAAATGAATGTGCTCTGAGTCCAGCATAGGATTGTAGAAAGGAAAAGTGGACAGATATGCAAGCCCCTGAGCTTGGGCCAGGGTAGGGAAGGAATATGCAGATTGGAGTCAAGTGGCCAGGGAGGAATTCTCAAAGTCCAGGAATTTTTGAAAAGTATCTGTATGGTTGAGCTCTTAAAACCAGAATGAGCTTTGCTAGCCTTGTGTCTCAAAGGCGACATGCCTGTTATAAACCTACCTTTCTTTCTTTTCTTTTTCTTTCCTCCCCTTTTTATTTTTTTTTTAAATATGCTATAAGACACATGCACTTGCCAGAGAGACAGGGAAAAAAAAAGAGAGACGGAAAGAGAGACAGCACTGCCCGCCCCCCCCCAGGAGGGGCCAGTCACACTGCAATCCCTTTTTCTCCATTCTTCTCTCAGGATTTTTGGACATGCACACACACCCCTACGTGTTTCTCAAACCATGCAGTTGGCCATGTGAGATCCAGTGGCCTGAACCACCATGCCACCAGCTGGCCCTAAGCCTACATTTGATAACCATGAAGTGTATCTTGCCCACAGAAGGTGAGCTAGGCTCCTTTGTGGAGTCAATGTAGTTATCTGCAAGAGTTCAGCAAAACTAAGCCCATGGACTATGGGCTCTGGATGCCACTTTGTTCTCTGAGTCATGGCAGTCAACTTCTCACCCAACTGATTCTTGGTTTATCTGTCTATTTTTTTTTTCCTTTTTTCTTCCAAGGGAGACAAAAAAAGAGAACGGACAGGCAGGCAGGCACTCCCAAGGAGCTCTTCACACTATAATCCACCCCCTCGGCTCAGCCATCCAGGATCATAGGCGTGTGTACACCTAGTGGGTAGAGAGACCTCAGGACGCGAACCCATGACCTCTATGGCTTCAGCATCATGGAGTGTTGCATTACCACTAAGCCACTGTGGCTGCCCTGCTTTCCTGCTTTTATCATCTTTGCTTCTTTCTGTCTTTCCAGCATCTATCCCCTGACTCCTCTTCTACAAACCTTCTCAAATTCTTTGACAATTTTCCTGCTTTCTGTACACACGTTTTTTAACTAAAAAAAAAAAAAAAAAATGGTACATGCAAGGCTGCAACCTTCAGGCCAATACAGCATGCTTTTCTCCTTTCCTTCCCAGTGCTACATTTGAAGTTAAAAAAAAAAAAAAAAAAAGAGTTGACTCTGGTGTTTCAATCAATTCATTATATTGAGCCCACAGTCCTTCAAAAAATGGAGTGTTTGAGGTGATGTGACAACTCATTGCCCAGGAGCCCAGGAAGAGTTCCTCACTAAATCAGCCAGCAAAGTGGTCCTGCTACTGCAGTTATGTGGCCTGAAAGGAAAAGACAGAGCTCTCTGGGTTTGTAATTCATTTCTGGAGGGATGAACGGTAGAACAAAGTATTCCCTTGACTTCTCTAGAAATAAAGCAGTAAACCTTTTTTAATGAGGGTAGGGCCACCTCCTGATTCTCTTCCCTTTCCCTGATGACATCCACTCCATTCTCTACTCACAGCCCCCAGCATCCCCACCATCACCCCGCGCCACGTTCCTTCATCCCCTCCGCCCCATGCACGCAGTGGGAGGAACCAGGCAGGACCGACTTCACCAACTGCATCCACAGCATCCTAATAGCTTCTGACCCATCTGTTAATTAGCCATTTAAAAAAAAAGTCACACAGTTCCTCCTTCAGAGTGATCCTCATCTCAAAAGCAGAATGAATCAACTCGGGGTGAGGAGGAAGGAGCAGATTTGGATGTGAGACTGTCAGGAACTGACTGTCAAAAGGAGCTGGCCTTCTAGGCCGTTTCTTGGGCAGATCTGACACCCTGGAGAACACGGCAGCTCTTCGCTGAACACAGAGCCCCGGGAAGTGCTGCAGAAACCTCTCAGGAAACGTTACACTTGGCGGTGCCTGAGTCACTAGGCTGAGCCACGGCCCGGGCAGTTTAAAAGAAGGGGAAGGTAAGGGGAGACCCTGGTGGGAAACAGGGCTCTGGCTGGGAGAGGTGGGCACTGCCATGAGGAGCCCTTACCATTCGGCACCCACTCCTCCTCAGGTCCCTGTGCCTGTCCCTCCTCCTCCTCAGGGTCTAGCTGGCTGGGTTTGGCTCGGAGTTCATCTGCTAGAACTACCAGAGCGCTGAGTTTCTCCTGTAAACACCAACTTCTCACTCGGCAGCCTGACAGCAAGGTCTAATCACTCCTGGAAAAGACTAAATCTGCTCGTCCCTGCAGGGGGTGGGTAAAGAGACGGAAGTCCAGTCCTAAGGACTCTGCCTGCATGGACAGGCAGGGACTGTCCAGCCTGGGGACACCAAGGCAGGGCCAGGTGGTTAGACCCTTCCTTTTGCCCCCTCTTATCCTTCCTACAAATGTCTCTGAAGCTCCCTCAGACTCAGCCCCTGCTTGCCTAACCAACACCTTCTGGGAGGATTCTGCACTAGGGTAAGGTCTTCTTTGCTTTTCAGAAAAGAAATGTCTTGCTGAACTAGTTCAAAGAATATGTAGGTGAACACTCATCCCTCTTCCTCCTCTGACCGCTGAAGAGTGCACATCCTTCCCTCTCCCCACTTTCCCTAGGGAACATACGATATGAGGTGGGTGTTTCTCTCTTTCTCTGTCCTCCCTTCTTTTCCATACCTCAATTCCCCAACAAGACAGACTGCACACACACAATAAAAAGCCCCCGGCATGGCAAGCAGCGACCTGAGAGGTGACCCAAGCAAGAGGCACAAGGTAACCCATGTTCAGGAATCCCGGAGCAAGGTGTGCACTCACCCTGTGGGAAGGAGGAAATCCAGATGGGACACTGCCGCACCTCAGTTACCCAGAACTGGAAAAGAACTTTCCTGACCTGCCCAAGGTCACTCACAAAGTCCTCTGGATGGATGGGTGTCTCCTGCTCTGTCCTCTTCCCCTCCCACACAGATAGGCACTGTCCCCTACCCAATCAGCATCCAACAAATGACAGTTTCCAAAGCACTGATCAGCGGAGACATGGCTGCTAAAAAAAGGTTGCCATGAACCAAAACCAGGAGGTGAACTCGAAGGGGAACATCTCACAGGATACAATGGTCTGGCCTTTAAAGTCATCTCCCTTCCATGGTTACTTCTCATTTCCCATCTCAGGGCAAAACCACCCTAGTGGTGTGACCATAATCACTGTAGTTTGGAGAATGCGGTGTCAGTGTAACAAGGAGGGAAGAAAACACCAAGAGGACATTGACCTTTCCAGGGTCACACACCAATGCCAGCATCCAAAGATGCCTGCTCCCAGCAGCTGAGGACACCAGCCTCGGTACCACCCCAGATGACAAGGAATAAATTCTGCATGCGGCAACAGGGTCAGGGCAGCGAGCGGCTTTCTCAGAGAGCACAGAGAATGATGGCTCAGGGAAGGGAGAACCCCAGAGAAGAGTTTAGGGAACCAACCAGCAAGGACCATGGCCGGAGCAGAAAGGTCAACCAGAGCCAGGACCACGGGAGAAGGGAAGAGAGGCACACCTCCAAGCCCTGAGGAAAGGCGGGTGATGACCTAGCCCAGCACATCTGCTTGGCAAGGCACCTGCCCACGGGCAATCTCTTCTCTGCTTTCCAAGCTGAGCCAAGGCAGTTCTCTGTCAGACAAGACTCAAAGGAAGGCGTGCCTTGCCCTTATTTTGGTCAGCGCCTACCTGTCCTCTGCATCTGAGAGCTGGGATTACAGACAGATTATTTCTCTCAACTTCTCCATCAGTGCCCACAGCCAGTCCAGGTGCAAGAGAAACCACTGAGCAAAACCACACTCCCCAAGCGATAAGGTGGGGTGGAAAGGAAGGTGGCAGCACCTCGGGGATGAGAGACGGTTATAAACGGGTCTTCCTCCGGAATCACCTCAACTCCCGAGTCTGAAGTACCCCCAGTTTGTGGATTTAACTCCGTAACACCTACAGGAAGTATCATCTCTTCTTGGCACCCACAGTATCAAGCG
This sequence comes from Tupaia belangeri chinensis, assembly GCF_000334495.1. Classification (NCBI taxonomy): domain Eukaryota; kingdom Metazoa; phylum Chordata; class Mammalia; order Scandentia; family Tupaiidae; genus Tupaia; species Tupaia belangeri. Next base: position 3,600,769 of record NW_006160005.1, on the reverse strand, counting down.
GGGGTGGGGGGGGAGTCGGGAGGGATCAGCTCTTTCAGCATGCCTAGAAATTTCTATCTGCCCTTCCTCTTCAGTGAGGTAGGAGTGATTAATGTCCACAGCAGCCAGAGAAGGAGGTTTTCAGGCCATGAGGAGAATAAGCAGGATGAAGCAGTGAGCTAAAGGGGAGATCAGGGTGGGGGCTTGCTGGACCCACTGGGAAGCTGGGGGTGGAGGGCAGTGCCCACACCATGCACCTGAAGTAGAGGCATTTTCTGGAGCGGGGTTTGTTCCTTGAAAGAACTCTGTTGAATCACACGGGGCCACTCACTGTCATGAGGGGACTGGAACCAGGGCTACCTTATCACCTCCTGAGTGTGTCTTCCCAGAGTTCTAAAGAGGGGCTGAGGTTCCTGTGGTCTCCCTGACTTAGACTTCCCAGAGGGCTCACCGGAAGCCAGGCCAGTGGGTGGTGGAGTGGAACCACGGACTATCATGTGTTGAGCTCTTGGTGTAAGTTCTACTTGGAGGGAGCCCCCAGAGCCTCCCCAGCATAAGCAGTGAAAGATGCCCCACTAGGTTTAACATGGAAAAAGAAAAAGGTTCCCTTGGAGAGTTCTGCCTACAAGGTTTAAAAGAACAAGTCCTCCACTCTTTCGGCAGGGAAGATAAGCATCCCACTCGGCAGGATGCAATGAAGAGACACCATCTGTGCTTGGTCAACAAGGAACGGGGAAATCCTCCTTCCTTCTTCCCTCAAAAGGCATCTTCCCATCTCACCCTGCTCCCTGACACAAGACAGCATTGCACGGTCCACTAAACTGCTGAGTACTCTTTTCGACAACGTGGAAACGTTGGTTGATTTCCTCTATTGCAAGTAACATTCTGGTTTCACTCAAAAAAAAAAAAAAAACTAAATGTCGTAAAAGCTTACAACCAAGTGCCCATATGCCCTGAAAACAGAACCCCACATCCCCATCCGGGCTACGGAATGTATTAAATTCTTACGCGTTAACTTCATGGGCCCTCCCAATTCAGACCTCCCCTTGGAAGCCCCTCACCAAGTATGCTCTCCTGTTCTGCAGAAATGGGGAAGGGGATGCGGAAGAAAACATTCTGGTTTCACTCAAAAAAAAAAAAAAAAAACTAAATGTCGTAAAAGCTTACAACCAAGTGCCCATATGCCCTGAAAACAGAACCCCACATCCCCATCCGGGCTACGGAATGTATTAAATTCTTACGCGTGAACTTCATGGGCTCTCCCAATTCAGACCTCACCTTGGAAGCCCCTCACCAAGTATGCTCTCCTGTTCTGCAGAAATGGGGAAGGGGATGCGGAAGACTGATTGCACGTGAAAGAAGGGGGGTGAAAGTGACTTCTGAGGGAGGAAACGTGCGGGAATGCTGAGAGTGAACAGGCCAGGGGACGCGTGTTAAGGGGTGAAGCCACCGGGAGCCTGGCTCAAGCAGCCGAGGGCGCTCTCACCTGTGGATGTTCATCTCCCGCGGAGGGCGGTGGGCCTTGTCATAGGAGACCTTGGCGAAGACGCCGGCCACGATGACGAAGGCGATCACCCCGCAGGTGATGTAGACGGTGAAGTTGGTCTTGTCCTTCTCCGGGTCGTACTTGTTCTCGGGCCCTGGAGACACCACCTTGGTGCTGGGCGTCTGCACCCACACCGGGCTCTGGTAGTTGGTGCACTGGCGCTGGTCCAGCTTCTCGTGGCGCTTCTTGCAGCAGAAGCGGTAGTAGCAGGTGCCGCAGCAGTACAGGTAGCCGCTCTCGCTGTT
>NW_006160005.1:3591626-3597967 GCF_000334495.1 Tupaia belangeri chinensis | reverse complement strand
AGCCCGAGCGAGCGAGCGGAAAGCCGGCGGCTCGTTGCCTGCACTAGTGCCGGAGCGTGTGCGAGAGGGAGCGAGGGAGCCACACGCACTAACACACCCGCACACACGGGAGCGCCGCGAGGGGAGGGGAGAGGACAGCCGCTCACCGCCGCCCACGTTTACACGCCTGGGCGCCCTGGGCGGCGGGGAGTGAGGTGGGGGGAGTACTCCCCTGTTTCTCCCACCTCGCGGCACTTCAAGCTCCGCGTCACCGAGCCCCGGACAGCAGTTAATCAGCAAGGCGGACCAGGAGCGGGAAGAGGGAACTGGAAGCGGGGAGAGAGTCTCCCCGCTGGAGCTGGCCCGCTGCTGAGCCAGACCTCCTTTGCCATTGCCCCCTCCAGTGCTTCGCGGGACCCACCCGACCGGAGCCCGGGACTGCAAGGTGCCAGAACAAGAGACGGGATTCTGCAAGTCTTTGCCTCTCCCTAGTGGTGGTGTTGCTCAAGGCCAAGGAGAGAGGTCAAACCCATTGCTACAGGTTCTTAAACTGAGACGAGTCGAACCTACCCTGGGGCATTCTCCCTACCACACACACAGCACAAGACATCACCCCCAGCTCTGGGTGGCGCCTCATACTCCCCTTCTCAGACTTTTTCAGAGCATCCAGGCCACATTAGAAAAGCTGTCTGAGACTCAGACTTAGCTTTGCAATCTCTGTTTTCCTGGCTTGTGCTGAAATCTTTGTGCAATAGCAGGAAAGGAGGGGGCAGGGCAGTTGTGGCAGTGCGGGGACGGGGGTGGGGGGGGTGGGAGTGGGGTGGTGTGGGTCAACACATCCTCTTGTGTGTGTGGCCTTGGAGAAGGTGTGGGTAAATGAGAACAAAAAGCAGGCAAGGCCAAAACGCTGCCTACCTCCTACCTGCCTGGTGTGTTTGGGAGGAGGGCAGGAACAGGCCCGCAGAGTGAGGAGGTAGGAATTTTCTTCCCTGAGATAGGCCATTTACTCTCACACCTGTGAACCTAACCAGGGATTCCCATCCCAGAAAGCCAGGGCATCTCTTCTCGAAACTGTGAAGTGGACGAATCTGAGCTAGAATCCAGATTCCAGGATACAGGAGGAACAGCTGGGCAGCCAGATAGTAAAACCAAAGGCACCAGCTCCCCTGGCAGCTCTTCATTTGCTGCTCTCTTTCTACTTCCCCCCTTTTCTCTGCACTTCTCCCCTTCCCTCCGCTTCCTCTCAGTTCCCACCTTCTCCTACAATGGTTCCCGTCCACATTTCTTTGCCCTTACTTTTCATTTACCAGGCACCATGGTCCATGTTTGCAGTAAAGAATGAGTAAGAGTTCCTTTCCCGAAGGGGGAGGAGCTTGTAGTTCCCTGAGGAAACACATGGGATTTCCGTATGGTGTGGTTGTGTCCCCGGATAACAGTGGGCACGTGTTCTGAGAGCAGATGACAGGCACCCAGTCTAACCCTAGACGGTGGAGGTGGCGGTCAAAGGCAGCTTTCTTGGTGAGGTCATGGGTGGACTCTGAAAGAACGATGAAGAGTATTTTAATAAAGTGACTATAGGGAAAGGATGTTCCTAGCAGACAAAATATCCTCAACAAGACCTGGAAGACAGGAAGTGGTGTGTGCACAGGGTGCAGGCAGTTTAGCATCAGCCCTGAGGGAGTTTTGCAAATAAAGCTGGCAGGAGGACATCATGTCCTCTGCCAAAGAGCTTGAGTTTATTCTACAATAGATGGGGAAGTACTGGTGGGTTTTATTTATTTTTTTAATTATTTAATTCCATTTGTTATTATCATTTTTTTTTTAATTTGACAGAGACAGAGAGAGAGAAAAAGGGAAAGTGAGAGAGCAAGCCACCAAGTCCGGGACTCCCACCATGGTCAGCCACATGGAAATCCAACGCCTTTAACCACCACACCACCTACCGGCCCCAGTATTGATGCATTTTAACCATAGGAAGACACAAATTTACATATTTACTGGATGTCTAAGTCAAATGGAGTTTGAGACACTAGCCCAGTCTACTGATAATAGATTACTGATAGTTGGTGCCCACTCTGGACTTGATGCACAGGTTCGGGGTAGGGTTAGCCACCATCATATCGAAGTGCCTTTGAGATAGCCATCCAGAGCAACTATTTCAAGTGTGCAGATGATAGACTTAAACTAGAGGGGGTGTTTATGAAAAGTTCATGAAAAAATTCATATCATCAAAAAAAATTATGCGTGGATTTTGAAATGTGTCCGCAGCAAAACAAACGTGTACTTTAATTCCACTTGTGCAAAAACTTTCTGAAGCCCCCTCATAATTTGGGAACCATAAGCACATATTTGAAAACCAATGCAAAAACCTTTATGTCTTTATCTTCATACCATGTGCCATTTCTACGCCTTTCTCTTCTTTTTCTCTTCCGCGTGATTCCAGAATTTCCCTGGGATTCTAGAATTCCCTTCATTATTCCAGAATTTGCTCTTTCATATCTGGGAGCTCCCTAGTGATGGGTAGAGAGGAAATGTACCCACCTCATATGGTCCTTTAATAAGATTTGATCAGTGACAATAAGTAAGGGAAATTGGTTTAGTTATTGAGACAGCCTTACAGAAAATAATAGTATATCAGGATTTTCCAGAGTCTTAGAGGTTGTGTATGGGTAATATAAATCCTGATATTGACCCTTACTACAGGGCACTGTTCTCTTACTGATACGTACACCCCTCCTGCTCTGCCAGGCTGCTGTTCTATTTCAATATCTTTTCCCATTCCCGCCTCCATTTACTTGAAAAGTCTGAATTGTTGACACTATTGAAGTGCCCTTTCTTTGTGGTTTTGACTCATTAAAAAGTGCTAGAGAAGAATTCGTTTTTTCTACATCTATGTCTGGCTGTAGAAGACAGTTCCCAGCTAAGCTGAATGGACCATAATGAACCCATTGCACTTCACGCTGATTGGTTAAGAATAGGCATGTGATCCAGTTCTGGGCAATACTAAGGTAAAGGAAGTCTGTTGGGGGATTCTGGAGAAAATTGTATTCTCCCCAAAAAACAGTGATTACTCCCTTTTCAATGTTGCTTCTCCGAATGATATAATCTTGGAAGAGGGCACCAGCTGTGAGTTTAAGTTTATATTCAAATAGTTGGATAGCAATTAACTCTGCTCGCTAAATAGCTATCCTTTTCCAGTCATGAAGTGGGATTGTAATTCTCGGCCCACTTGTGAATAGGAAGGGAAAGTGACTGATACTGGTCAGTAAGGTGTGAGCAGAAACTTATTTTCGAACCAGATTATCTAATTTCTGCTACAAGATACTCTAGAGTTCTCATTTTCTTCTAATATGGTGATAAATAAAGAGATAAAGGGGTTTTTTTTAGAGATTTTTGCTATAGGGCGTGTGTGCTCACAGGAAAGGCAGAGCCAACGAGACACAAAGCGAGAAATCACCCCCTGGGGAGATGGCCACAGCTGCAAGCCCTTCTCCTCCATTCTCCTCTTGGAATCTTGGGCATGTATACACACGTACCCAGCATGAGTTTAAGCCGCCAGGTCCGGGACTTGAACTGCGGTCGACTACATGGGAGTCCAACAACGTAACCATTACGCCATCTTCTGGTCCCAGATAAGTAAAATTCTTTATGGGCATGGTTTTTATCAGTGTGGTCCTTGAGTGACTGCAGTGAGGAGTGCCTGATAGTTCATGAAAATTGACCCACCATGGACCTGGAGTATAAGGAAAACAAATGTATCTATATATCAATCTAGAGATGATAGATTTTTGCTTTTTAGAGCCATTGAAATGGAGATCTGTTATTGCAGCACTCACTAACCCATCTTGACTGAAATACTGAAGATGGCAGGTGGGAAGATGGAAGGAATATTGTTGAGCCACTTAGGGAATTATACCCAGGATCCTCTGCTCTTCTAGGAAGCTGTGATCATTAAATGTTCTTCGTGAAAGCCTGTCTGAATGCAGGGTTTCTCTTACTTGCATTCAGCATCATATTAGCTACACCATGATTGTCTGTCTCAAGTGTGACCTTCTGTAGGATTTCTACCTTAGCTGTGCAACTTTCTGCTATCATATCACTTCCCTTGTATTTCCCTTTCTCCCCGATAGAATGGGGAGCTAGGTGGAGAGAATGTCTCCAGGAAGCTATCTCTATTGTCTTTTCCCAGTATACAACTTTACTATGACTTTAAGGTATGAACTTGGCCTCAGGACCTGGCATGATCTGGTCCCCTACTATCCTTCCAAGCTCATCTCCTACCACTCTTACTTCCTCTGTCCAGACACACTGATGTCCTTGCTGTACCCTCTCCCTGGAACCTTGCTCTGATACATATGGAGTTCTTTTACACATTTTCTTAGGTTTTTGCCTAAGCACAATGAATGCAAACAGCCCAACTTCTTAATACTTTCCAGCATTTTTTGTTCCATCATGTTCTACCTTTACTTCTTTGTGATATACACCATCTTGGCATTTATCACTAACTGACATAAATTCATTTAGGTATTAATAAAAATCCTGTCCTTATCTTCCACTAAAATGCTTGCTCTTGCTTAAAGTTTGTTGTCCATTCTGCTGACTGTTGTATTCTCAATGCCTAGAGCAGTGTTTGGCACATAGAAGGCAGTGGAAGACATGGAAAGACTCAGCAGCTGGCAGTTCTTCTAGTGGTCTTAGCTGTAGGAAGTATCCTTCCCTGGGAATACAGCCTTTCTTCCAACCAAGACCCAGGCTATCAAGGTCCAGCCATTTCAGCCCACTGCAGGAATTCCAGTGAATGATTGGATGGTTGCAATGACTAAACAAGAGACTCTGCAAGGCTGACATATATGGGATGCTTCCAGGATCATGTCCAGAGACCTCCTTGAGTATACTTGGCATGATTCAGAGCTGACTGAGGCTGAGCTGGGTCATGGTATGAACACCCTATTGAGGGTGCTATCTATCTGTGTGGGTGTCTCTCTCTCTCCCTTTCTCTCTCTTAGAAGAGATAAGTTTGAGGACCAGATGGTGACAAGCAGTAATGTTCATGTGAGGGTCCCAGGTTTGCATCCCTAGGTCTCCCTGTACAGGCCAGGTGTGTGTGTGTGTGTGTGTGTGTGTGTGTGTGTGTGTGTGTATGTGCTCATTATCTGGGCTGGCTAAAGCTGGAGGTGGGTCAGGGAATGAAGATCCTGTTGTGGGTGCCTGTCTCCATTGTTCAGTCTGTTCTAGAAGACATTTTTAAAAAGAAAAACTTTAAAAATAAATAAATAAAGGTCCAGCTTCAAGGCCTGGTGGTTGAGGCAGTCAGATCTCACACAGCCAGCTACATTTCAAGTCCTTGTCCTAGAGGCTTGAAAAACATACCAGGCACAATACCAGGTACATATGTGCCCCAAATCCTGACAAGGATAGAGAAATGGAGAAGAGATTGCAGGGTGACCACGCCCTATTGGCTGCCTTCTCCCTCTCTTTCACTCTTTCTCTCTCTCTCTGGTGAGCCCATATGCCCTCTAATAACTAGGGAAAAAAAAGGAGGAAAAACCTTGGTAGGCTGTATTTTCTCTAAAGTTTCAGAACTCCCTGGGGTCAAGGTTTGGTTGGGCTTTTATCACATTGGCTAAATACTTCTTTCTCCCTCATTTCCACTAAAGTTGATCCCTAAAAAAATGGCCTAGGTGCCAGATTTTGTCTCAGCATCTGCCTGGAGAGATCCAAGCCGGTAGCACAGGCCTTCAAGAAAAAACGTGCTGAACAAATAAGTGAATGAATGGATGAGTCTATGAGCCCTGAATTTTCTCAACAGCATCCCCCTAGGTGATAATATGGCTTTTGCTTTATCATAGCTAGTGACAAGTTAGAAACTATTTCCTAAGGCCACCACTGCCAATGTTAAATAGTTCTAATAGTTGGCAAATTAGAGTACATTAGCTTTTGTTAATGTCAATGATAGGCAAATCAATTTGTTGGCTCATACTGAGCTTATAGTTGACTAGAGTGCTTTTCACATTAGGATGACTTTTTGTTTCCATGGGAAATACTTTATACATATTTACATTCATTTTACAAATTCGAGCCCATTATTCCAGGCCTTTAAGCATTTTAGAAGGTTGCCATCTAATACACCATTTCTCCTAATGTCTCCCAACATCCATTTTCCTTTCAATTGATCTTTATTCAGGGATTCACCTTCTACCACTGTTAGTCCATGAGTTCTTCAAATATAAGCCCGTCAACCCATCATAACTCATTAGCCTGGAGATTCAGACAGAGTAAGCCAGTGGCAGAAACCTGTTCAGTCAGAGGAAGCGTGGACTTGAACTCGTATGGGAAGGACTGAGAAGCATGCTCACTCTTTC